>NC_143165.1:30308733-30611025 GCF_047325235.1 Durio zibethinus
AACAATATTTTGATATAAATAGTAAGTTTAAATCAATGTAATCAAATAGACTATTAATGAAAATGTTTTTGCATATTGTAAGAAAGCTGAATTAAGAGAAAAAAAAATACTACATGATTAAATGAAGAGTCAAAAATAAAGAAAAAGAGTTTATAGATAATACTTACAAAATAAAAGAAAAATATTTTCTATAACTTTACACTTTTGTAATATATGAAAAAAAAAAAAAAAAAAAGCCAATTGAAAGAAAAACATTACCTAATTAAGTGAAGAGTCAAAAGTAAAGAAAAAATGTTTATAGATAGCACTTACAAAGTATAATAATATATATGTTTATGTAACTTTATATCTTATAATATATATAAATATATATATACATGTACAATATATATATATATATTATATAAGGTCAAAGTTAAAGACTGTGTGCTTTAAAAAAATAAATAAGTATTTCTACAATTGTCACTTTTTAATATAAAAAGAAAAATGAGGTAATACAAAAATGGAGAACAATGACAAAAAAAAAAAATCAAATTGATGTTAAAAAATGATATTAAACACTCATTTATAAATTATTAAGATATTAAATTTGATCCTTTTAAATAATAAAATATTATCATAAAATCTATTAATATAAAATTATATTTGATATTTTTAAAATTTATGATATATATAATTAATTTTAAAAAATTAAAAATATGTATTACTGTCCTAATTAAAAATGATAGCTAAAGTTTTTTATATTTCACAAGCAAACTTTACAATTATTAATACTATAAATTTAATTGTAAAAACAATAAAAATATTAACATTCCAAATTATAGCATTAATTACAAATCAAGAACAATTGTGGTTTTTCACTCGTTATTTAGTTATTTAGGACTAATCTCATATCCAAACTTATACATATAACTAATTATTAAAAAATTATTAGAAAGTTAAATTTTAAAAATAAAAAGATATATTTAAAGGTGTATTTGACAAATAAAAATGATTTTTTTAGTAAAAAGAAAAATTTTGGATAATTTAAAATTTTCAAATAAATATATCTTAAAAAGATTTAGATAACCAATAATTTTTTAAATAAATTGATTTAATCCATAAATAAAAAATAAGAATTAATTTTATTTGTTTAAATAAAATCTTATCAAAATAAAAAATAATAATTTTATCCCTTTAATTATTTTAAATCTAAATCAAATTTTCATTTAAATTTTAAACGTTTTGAATAATTAAATAAATTTTGAAATTTATTTTTTGATAAATAATCTAAAATTAAAAAAATCTTGTATATAATTATAAAAAAATTTAATAATTTTTTAAAATATAAAAAAAAATTATCCACATAAATATTTACATCAACAAATTTTATCATATATATATATATATATGTTAGATTACGCTCTTCGTATGAGAAAAAAGTATTGGGATTAAAACATTTTGACTAATAATTTTTCCTCTTAAGATAATGACAAAATTCGAATTCTCAGCCTAGAAATGTTATTTCCAACTCAACTGTAATTCGTATTTTCGTCCAACGAACGAAGACTTTCTTTTTTTTTTTAATTCTTAAAGCTCTCCTTTTGCCACGTTGCCGTAATCCGCCGGCCAAACCAAACGGATCCCGTCCTCGTCAACCATCGTCGTCGACGAAACGAAAGTCAATTTTAAAGCTAATCCAAAATTTCCTCAACAACCAAACGGACCATTCTCTCGGTATCGATTTTATCTTATCATAAATGCCCTTTATGGGTGCGTCGTTTCCATGCATTGTTTCCTTCATTTCCTTAAAGTTTCCCATTCCTTTATCACCCTGCGCCTATTTCCAGATTTGATTCCCATCGTCCTGGGCCCTCCTCTTTTTGAATTCCCTCTATTCTCGATAGTTGACTCCTCCCTCACTCCAGCTGCCGTGATTTTCGTTGAATCCTTCCTGAAATCTTGCCATCTATTCTTCTCCATTCACGGTTGCCGATATGAGATGGTAACGACAAATAAGTGAAATAAATATCTTATTAGATTGTTATTCGTGCAATGCACGAATTATTTTATTTTATTAATTTATTTTTAATAATTATTCAATCAATTATTTTTAATTGTAATTAATTTTTTTTATTTTAAAAAAGATTTAATTTATGAGGTAGCAAATTAAAAACTATTTATTATTTAATTTAATTATTCATTATTTTTTAATAAAATAATCATAAATAATTTATGTGTGCCAAAAATTTATTTTCATAATAACACATAAGATAATTTTTAATTTTATTTTATTTATCAAATAAATATATTAAAAAATTATTAATTATTCAAATTTTTAAAATTTAAAAGAAAGACAAAATCATTTGTATCTAATTATTTATGCTTAAAATTAATTTATAATTAAAATATAATGAAAAAAATCCTATAAATTACAGTTAATTATAAGGTTTTTTTAAAGAATCACAAATTTTTTTTTTAATTTCAATTGTTTTTTTTTTACCAAATAATCTTATACACTTTAAGTATGATAATATTATTTATCATATTGAAAATATATAATTTTATATCAATTAAATATTAAAAAGTTAGTTAAATTAATTTAATTTAATTAAACTAATTAAAATAAATTAAGAAAATTCATATTTTTAAATTCATATTCATGTTTGATTAATAAATATTTTTCAAAATTCAAGCAAAGAAAAAATAAACACAAATGGACCGTAATTGAATATAATTTTTTAACTTTATTGGGAAATAAACATATTGGTTAGTTAGATTATGGGTCAAATTTATAATTTTATGCATAATTTTTTTAAGTATAGATTCAAAATATTATTATATTAAAAAATTATTTAATTTTAAATTTAAAATATATATAATATTATAAAATTTTAACATTTTAATAATAAATATAAATTGAATAAGTGATTTGAGTTAGACTTGAAAAAAAATCTAAAATTTAGAAATGTTTACAACTAGATGCCACCAAATTTATGGACACTTCTTAATTTTTTAAATTCATGTTTTTTAAAAACTTATGTTTAAAAAATTATCAAGTAGTTACTAAATGAGATTTAATTTGAAAAATTAAAAAAATTAAATCAAATTGGATTTCAATTTATCCTAATTTTTTTATAAATAAAAAGAATATTATGACTTTGAAGGAGAAAAAGTATAGTAGATTACAAATTTTTATATAGAATCCTAATTGATACGCTAACTATGTTACATATATAAAATATGATTTCAAAATTCAATTAGTTATTATTATTTGTAACAATATTTTGATATAAATAGTAAGTTTAAATCAATGTAATCAAATAGATTATTAATGAAAATGTTTTTGCATATTGAAAGAAAGCTGAATTAAGAGAAAAAAAATACTACATGATTAAATGAAGAGTCAAAAACAAAGAAAAAGAGTTTATAGATAATACTTACAAAATAAAAGAAAAAATATTTTCTATAACTTTACACTTTGTAATATACGAAGAAAAAAAAAAGTCAATTGAAAGAAAAACATTACCTAATTAAGTGAAGAGTCAAAAGTAAAGAAAAAATGTTTATAGATAGCACTTACAAAGTATAATAATATATATGTTTATGTAACTTTATATCTTATAATATATATAAATATATATATATATATATACATGTACAATATATATATATATTATATATAAGGTCAAAGTTAAAGATTGTGTGCTTTAAAAAAATAAATAAGTATTTCTACAATTGTCACTTTTTAATATAAAAAGAAAAATGAGGTAATACAAAAATGGAGAACAATGACAAAAAAAAAATCAAATTGATGTTAAAAAATGATATTAAACAATCATTTATAAATTATTAAGATATTAAATTTGATCCTTTTAAATAATAAAATATTATCATAAAATCTATTAATATAAAATTATATTTGATATTTTTAAAATTTATGATATATATAATTAATTTTAAAAAATTAAAATTATGGATTACTGTCCTAATTAAAAATGATAGCTGAAGTTTTTTATATTTCACAAGCAAACTTTACAATTATTAATACTATAAATTTAATTGTAAAAACAATAAAAATATTAACATTCCAAATTATAGCATTAATTACAAATCAAGAACAATTATGTTTTTTCACTCGTTATTTAGTTATTTAGGACTAATCTCATATCCAAACTTATACATATAACTAATTATTAAAAAATTATTAGAAAGTTAAATTTTAAAAATAAAAAGATATATTTAAAGGTGTATTTGACAAATAAAAATGATTTTTTTAGTAAAAAGAAAAATTTTGGATAATTTAAAATTTTCAAATAAATATATCTTAAAAAGATTTAGATAACCAATAATTTTTTAAATAAATTGATTTAATCCATAAATAAAAAATAAGAATTAATTTTATTTGTTTAAATAAAATCTTATCAAAATAAAAAATAATAATTTTATCCCTTTAATTATTTTAAATCTAAATCAAATTTTCATTTAAATTTTAAACGTTTTGAATAATTAAATAAATTTTGAAATTTATTTTTTGATAAATAATCTAAAATTAAAAAAATCTTGTATATAATTATAAAAAAAATTTAATAATTTTTTAAAATATAAAAAAAAATTATCCACATAAATATTTACATCAACAAATTTTATCATATATATATATATATATATATATATGTTAGATTACGCTCTTCGTATGAGAAAAAAGTATTGGGATTAAAACATTTTGACTAATAATTTTTCCTCTTAAGATAATGACAAAATTCGAATTCTCAGCCTAGAAATGTTATTTCCAACTCAACTGTAATTCGTATTTTCGTCCAACGAACGAAGACTTTTTTTCTTTTTTTTTAATTCTTAAAGCTCTCCTTTTGCCACGTTGCCGTAATCCGCCGGCCAAACCAAACGGATCCCGTCCTCGTCAACCATCGTCGTCGACGAAACGAAAGTCAATTTTAAAGCTAATCCAAAATTTCCTCAACAACCAAGCGGACCATTCTCTCTCAATATCCGGCCCAAAACTCTGATGGCTCCCAAATTTTAGGGCAATTTTCAATTTTTCCCCTCTCTCGGACCTCAATCCCAACCCAGTTTATACGCTCTTTCTTTCCCATGTGTCGATTCTTCCATCGTTTTCTTCTATCGTTTTTTTTCTGTGTTTTAGGGTTAGGGTATGGCGTAGATTTTGGTCAAGCATTCAAAGCCCCCGTTAGTGTCAAAGATGTTCTCCCGGTGCTTCCGCGCCAGATATCTTGGCCGCTGTTGAAAAATCTTCACAGCGCCGTTGACTTGTTGCCCACTTATGTTGGATCAGTTACCACAGGCAATGGGTCAACTGATTGGAAAGGAGCTTGCTTTTACGAAAACAATGCTCGTCTCGAGTTGATGGGGAGCGATCGCATCAATTCGGGATTGGGCGGTGGTGTTATTTATCTCAGGGTTCGTGTCTTTGGCCTATTGATCACTATGACTCTGGTTAAAATTGAAGTTTTTAACCGCAATTAAAGTTGTTGAAAAGTTGTTAGTGATTTTCATGTGTCTCTTTGTTGATGTCTTTTGAATTAAATTACATTTTCTTTCAGTTGGTTTAGAGTGTGAAATAATGACTTGTTTTTTCTTCCTAATACTACAATGCTAATTATGGGTTATGGAATTTATTTAAGGTTATTCATGTATGTTTAGTAGACTATGGTTACTGATGTTGTAATAAGTTTTAGCAGCTTTAAATACGTTGTATAAACTTGGAATCTTTTTATTTTCCTTATTAGACTTCAAATCCCAAATTGAAAATTTGGTTGGTATCTCTTCTCTTGAGTCTCCAACATAAGGGTGATTGTTTAATTGTTTTACATACTACGGTTAAATTTGGAGTGTTGATTTTCGTTTTGAACTATAAAAAATGTTCTTTTACAGACATCTAAAGCGCACAGCTGGACCTGTATGGATCTTTATGTTTTTGCAACACCTTACAGGGTTACTTGGGATTACTACTTTTCTGCTCGAGAGCACACATTGAAATTTGATTCTTGGGAAGACACTGCTGAGTTGGAATATGTATGTTTTGATTAATTTTATGTCATTGAATATCATTGATAACATGCTTAATGCATGGAAATGACAATTATGATTCATTTTTGAGCAGGTAAAGCGGAACGGGATCTCTGTATTTCTAATGCCATCTGGAATGCTTGGCATGTTGCTTTCTTTAGTAGATGTGTTGCCTCTGTTTTCTAATACTATCTGGGGTCAGAATGCTAACCTTGCTTTTATGAAAACGCACATGGGTGCTTCATTTGAAAAGCATCCTAAGCCATGGCGTGCAATGATAAATCCAGAAGAAGTGCATTCTGGTGACTTTTTGGCAGTGTCAAAGATCCGTGGTTGGTGGGGGGGATTTGAGACATTAGAAAAATGGGTGACTGGAGCGTTTGCTGGTCATACTGCGGTTTGCTTGAAGGATGACATGGGTAATCTATGGGTTGCTGAATCAGGACATGGAAATGAAAAGGTATGCTATAAAGAACACGTGAATGCAGATTGTATAGTTATTTATTTGTTTCTCTTTGCTTCCTTTCCTCTTCATTAGTCCTACGATTTCCGGTGAGAGGAAAATTTATAGGTGTTCAAATGCTGTCCAGGATTCGCTAACTTATGGTTTTGATACCTTATCTAGTTGATGTATGATGTATCATCATTCATCACCCTTTAACTATTATCAGAAGTTGATCTCACTGTATCAATTTGACTTCAACATTTTTGTCGGGCTCCTTCCTCTCCCTCTTCCTTTGGTTGGGTTGAGAGGTATGCAGGAGGAGAGTGTTTTGAATTAGAATGAGTGAGGTTGTGAAAATTTGGTATGATTTGGTAGGTACTTTTGCCTAGGAAAGAAAATATATGAAGATACGAGATACACAAATTAAAAATTGGGATTTTTAATAGAGATTATGGTTGCCATGTTATTGAGATATTTTATTTAGGGCTTTCTTCCTTATGCCATTTGCTTGCATGAATTTTGCAGGGTGAAGAAATTACAGTGGTTATTCCATGGGATGAATGGTGGGAGTTGTCACTGAAGGACAGTTTTAATCCACACATAGCCTTGCTTCCTTTACATCCAGATATACGTGCAAAGTTCAACTCCACCGCAGCTTGGCAGTATGCTCGGAGCATGTCAGGCAAGCCATATGGCTATCACAACGCGATATTTAGTTGGATAGACACTGTAGCTGACAACTATCCCCCACCTATTGATGCTCACTTGGTAGGCATCTTCTCTGATCATTCTCTGCATCTTGAGTATGCTCTGCTGAGGTTGTGCTCAGGATGAGCAGATGGATTTACTGGCAAAACATTGAGATACTGAGCTTGCTAAATGAAGGTTGTTTCCCAACTCCTAACTTGACGATTTTGATTGCAGGTCATTTCTGTCATGTTTACGTGGACTAGAGTGCAGCCAACATATGCTGCAAATTTGTGGAATGAAGCACTAAATAAGCGGTTAGGGACTGAGGTATCGAGCTTATTCCTCTGTTACTTTTATAAGTCTATAACTGTTACTTTATGAGAAATAGTGAATCCCCCATCTTCCCGCTCTCTCTCTCTAATAAATGATTTTGGACTTTCACCAATTCAGGATCATGGGAAGATATAGGTTAATTAGATAATTTGTGATGGTGGAGTTGTTTGGATTAGGTGAGACTTTGCATGAGCTGATGAATTTATTATTTTGAACTCTACCTCTTTTCGTAGGATTTGGATTTGTATGGAATTTTAGAGGAGACTGAAAGGCGTGGCATAGCCTTTGATCAATTACTCACCATCCCAGAACAAGATGAATGGGTATACAGTAATGGAAAGTTAACAACATGTGTTTCCTTTGTCCTTGAGATGTATAAAGAGGCTGGAGTCTTTGGTCCTATTTCTAACTCAATTCAAGCAACAGAATTCACTGTAAGTATCAGTACTTTTGTCATCCTTTATTTCAATATTGTTTTGACTTGATCTTACAGGGTATGACATGACTTTTTATTTACAGATTCGTGATGCCTACATGCTTAAAATTTTCGAGAACAACCAAACTCGCCTGCCTAGTTGGTGCAATAACGAGAATGACCGGCTTCCATTCTGTCAGATTCTTGGTGAGTATTGGATGGAATTGCCACATTATAACACCATAGAGCCATATGTCAACATGAATGAAAATTGCCCATCCTTACCTCCAATTTATGATAGGCCCACGAGATGTTAAGTTTGATTGCAATCTGCTTGTGGACTAGTGCTCCCACTCACGTTTGTATCAAATGCTAAGACGCCTTTCTGGAATTGGTCTACAACTGTACTAGCTCTATTTATGCTTCCAGATTCCCGCTAGATATACTAAATTTCTGTAATAATATTTTCAATGTTACGAAAGTCAACGACATTTATGTACTAGTTTTGTTACATTACGCATTCGTGATCACAAACATCTGAATCAGTGCTTTTGGAATTATTGCAAGCGAGCTGGAACTCATATCAGCGGCAAGCTTTTTGATCACGTTGTACATTTTACATTAGACATTGTTTGGTGGTCGTTTTGGGAGATCTAACCTGGCAATACCTGCTCGTCTAATTAGCCTAGGAATCGTCGTTTTAATCGTCAAATCATTGTTTTTAAAAAGGAGATTCGTTGTAGAAGCATTGGCATGAACTTTGGGCAAGCTTGCTAGGAAAGCTGGTTCGGCTTTAGATTTGGGTAATTCTAAGCTTTAAGTCATCGACAATTTTGTAAATGAGTTTGATAAAAAAATGTCTCATATTTGGTTAGTTAATATCGATTATAACATGATAATTTTTATAGTTTACATATGTTTAATATGAAAAGATACAACAAGAAATTCTTATTCTATTATACAGCTAGCAGCAATATTTATTATAGGTCGGTCTTTTTTTTTATCTTTCTAAACTCTAAAACCAAAGGTTTAAATATTTTCTACTACTAGCATGTGACTTCGATACATTAGAAATAATAATAATAATAATAATAATAATAACATTATTATTATTATTATTATTATTATTATTAGCAATGAAAATATTTGGACAGCGGATGAAAAAATATTCCAAAATCCAAATCAAATTTCTCCATCCAACTCCTCGATTGTCTTGAAAGGTCCATATTGGGAGGTAAAAAGTTCTCCATCGCATCCCACATGCTTTGTGGGAGTTCATGGATCCTTTTCAGCTCGTCCTCGCTCAATGACCAATTGAATATCTCAAGGTTTTGCTTCATCCTCTCACCATTGAAGCTCTTTACTAATATACTCGCACCTTGTTCATATCCCCATCTCAGACATATCTGTTTTTTGATTAGCAATCAACCTTTTACTTTGTCTTCCATTCATCCAAATTTCAAAACAGATAGAGAAAAGGAGATAAAACCATAGCTAGAGGAGGATCCAGTAGCAAAGGTAGGGCGTTCATAAGGCACCCAAAAAATTGAAAAACCAGATAATTTAAAAGCCAATTTTTTCTGGGCACTTTCAAAAATCTTCTTTGAACACCCTTTTCTAAGATAAAATTAATAAATCCATCGTCAATTTTTAATTTATCTATAGTATAAGTAGACACTCTAAAAAAATTCTGGATATCCCACTAGCCATTGCATTACTACAACTTTGGCTAAGGAAAAAAGCACCTGAGCAACTGTCTTCCCTTTTGCCTTGGCAATTTCCTGCAGCACTTCACACTTCAGAACTCTATTGGTGCCCCAAGGGGTCCCTGCGGCTCCCAATGGAGAGTAACCTTCTAAAAGGATCCCATTTGCATTGCAAAACTCTCCTAGCTTCTTTTGGTTCCACAGCGGATTGAATTCCACCTAGCAAAAATTGTTAACAACTTCACCTATCCCAACTCCAATGTTCAAACCAGATTGAATGCGAGTGTGTATCAGGGATAGTTATACCTGATTAACATCCGGAGGGATCTCTGCAAAGGAAAGGATGTCAGCTAATTTTTTGCAGGAAAAATTGCAGACACCAATGGACTTTGTGAGGCCAAGCCTATGGCAATCTTCCATCGCTGCCCACACGGAACCGAAACCCATGGGGAGGAAGTCTTCCTTTCTTATTGGAAATTCCTAAATCCCTGGCTTTATGCTAATAGGCCAGTGAATAAGATAGAGATCGAGGTACTCCAAGTTGAGATTTCTTCATGAAAAACAGTTTAGACAAAGAATTTACTATGTCAGTGGCCAATATATATGTATCGAGATGGAGGAAATGCATGCAACTAAGAGGGCAATATATATCTTACTGTAAGCTCCTGTGAAGAGCAGGGAGAACAAGTTCTCCATGACCATCGCTGCACCACAGCTTCGAAGTGATGAAGAGCTCTTTTCGAGATTTAATTAAGCCAAGCGAAATTGCTTCTTTGATTGCTTCACCAAGCGGCTGCTCTGTTCCGTACATGGAAGCTGTATCAAAGTGCCTATAACCAAGCTCAATTGCTTGGAGAATCGCCTGCTTTGTAACTTGTGGTGGTACTAGTGGGTAGACTGCCGTGCCAAAGCCCAAACGCGGCATTCTCTGCCCACTTGAGCTCAAAACCTGTTCTGGAATCCTAAAAACTGTTGCCTCTAAACTGCTTTCCATCTGCTTAATTTGCCCTGTTGATCTAGTTTTGCCAACAACTCTAAGTTCTGCTTTTGTTTCTCTCGAAATGTGAATAAATCAAGTGCGAAGCCTTGGTATTATAAAGGAAAGGTTGAGTGTCATGAGCCACCCTTGTATAGGGCCATGACCGGGACTTAGGTTGTCATGAGCCACCCATGTATAGGGCCATGGCCGGGTAGATCCCTTGTGCTAGGAAAAGTGTCCCCATTTCAAACATTGTAACGGTTACTGGTAGCATAGCTCTAAAAGCTCTAAGGCTCTTTAGGGGGAGGTGAGCCGGCAGCGTAGTGTTGGGCTGTCTCACCGGGTGCTATACGAGCTTAGGCCACCCACCAAGGGCTACCTCCCTGGCCCTGGTGATGGTGGGAGGTCCCGATGTATGATTCCCGTTTATAATAAAATTCACCCCAATTGAATGCCCGATTGTTGTCTCGATGCGTTTCTTTCTTTCTCGTTGTGAATGTGCCTTGTTGTGTGTGTATGCTTGAGATTGACCTCGATATATTGTGCCTTATTGTGAATGCTTGAGACTAACCATGGTTTATGGTTATTTGTTCAAATATCGATCTATTGAAGGCTGACTTGGGTGGAAGCGTCCATTCAAGTGCCGTACGGGCTAGGGCTTGTTGAGAGAAAGCTTAGTCTGTGACACGTGGTATCAGAGCACGGTTGAGAAGTGCTAGAAAATGGATGAGATGGCCACAAGTGGTGGACCTGATCATCAACAGAGAATTGAAGAACTTGAGGCCGCAGTGGCCGCAATGAAAACTCACATGGTGACTAAAGATCGAGTGAGGGAGATCGAGACAACCCAGCGGGAGTTGTCCGATACTCTCCACAATGTGAGCGAGGAGGCTAGAGATGCCTTGAACATTCTCCAAAAGGAGTTTGAAGAGCTCAGAGCACAGGTGAACATTTTACAATTGGCTGTGACCAGGTCGGGTTCAAGCTCGATGGATAGGGGGAGAATGCCTAAGGTGCCGGAGCCTCGATGTTATGAGGGGGCAAGGGATACCAAGGAACTTGAAAATTTCTTGTTTGACATGGAGCAGTACTTTCGAGCGGTGCACACGGATTCAGAGGAAGACAAAGTAACAATGGCATCGATGTACCTCGCAGGGGATGCCAAGCTTTGGTGGCGTTCCAAGTTTATCAATGACGAGTGCTCGATTAAAACTTGGACGGACCTGAAGCAGGAATTGAAAAACCAGTTTTTCCCTGAGAATGTGGAGTATATGGCTCGAAAGAGACTCTGAAAGTTGGTGCAAACAGGGACAGTGCGAGAGTTTGTGAGGAGCTTCTCTACCTTGATGTTGGATATTCGAGACATGTCCGAGAAGGACAAGATGTTCTATTTTCTTGAGGGCTTCAAGCCTTGGGCCAGAGCAGAACTACAAAGACAAAAGGTGCAAGACGTGGCCACGGCCATGGCTGCAGCTGAACGTCTCCAAGACTATAACGATGGCTCCTTAAAACGAAAAAATCCTTCATCAGTTGGCAGTAGCTTCAACTTTGGAAGTGGGGGAAAGATGACCAGATTGGATAGTCCCTTCAGTGGGGGATCAGATAGGAGGCCTTTCGAGCGAGATAGCACCCAGCCCAAAACAAACAATGCAGTGACTTTCAGGCCTAGGCAACCGCTAGCTTATTTTTTTTGCAAGGGGCCGCATCGGGTGGCCGAATGCCCGCACAGAGGAGTTTTTAACACTTTAAGGACCTCATCTCAAGAGTCTGCAAAAATGTCGGAGAGCGTTGAAGAGATCGAAGAGGAACCAACCAAGATGGGCTCAATAAGGTTCCTCAATGCCTTTCACACCCAATTGAACACTATAAGGAAAGAGCAAAGTAGGGGCTTGATGTATGTGAATCTAATGATCAATGAGAAGGCCACCAAGGCCATGGTGGATACAGGTGCAACAGATACTTTCATCACATGAGAAGAAGCGAAAAGGTGTGGCCTCCAGGTTAACAAAGACTGTGGACGAATGAAGGCGGTCAATTCGCCAGCCTTTACGATTAGTGGAAGCTTCAAGGGTGTGACAACTAAATTGGGGCCATGGGAAGGGAAGGTAGACTTCACAGTCTCCCCTATGGATGACTTTGATGTCGTTCTCGGATTGGACTTCATGACGTTGGCTCAGGTGATCCCTATCCTCGTTGCTAGCTGCTTGTTGTTTTTAGGGGAACACCCATGTGTGGTGCCAACCAATATCTTGCCAAAGAGTGGGAAGAAAATGATTTCGGCTTTGCAATTCAAAAAAGGGGTAAAGAGAGGGGACCCTCTTTTGTGGCCATGCCGATCTACAAAGAAGGGTCGGAAGTAGAACCAATACCCGATGGCGTGAAGAGAGTATTGAAAGAATTCAAAGAGGTGATGCCAGAGATGTTGCCCAAGGTTCTACCCCCTCGACGAGCAGTGGACCACGAAATTGAGCTCCTCCCAGGAGCAAAACCCTCTGCTAGAGCTCCTTATCGCATGGCCCCGCCAGAGTTGGCCGACCTGAGAAAACAGTTAGATGAGCTTCTACAAGCCGAGTTCATCCGACCATCAAAGGCTCCTTTCGAAGCGCCAGTGATATTCCAAAAGAAGCATGATGGGAGTTTACACTTATGTGTTGACTACAGGGCCCTAAACAAAGTCACCGTAAGAAACAAATATCCTATCCCGCTTATAGCAGACTTGTTTGATCAATTGAGCCGGGCCAAGTACTTCTCCAAACTGGACCTGAGATCTGGATACCATCAGGTCAGAATCGTTGAGCGAGATGAGCTAAAGACCACTTGTGTAATACGGTATGGCACATTTGAATTTCTTGTTATGCCCTTTGGACTGACCAATGCTCTTGCCATATTTTGTACATTGATGAATCAGGTGTTCCATGACTACCTTGACAACTTTGTAGTCATTTATTTAGACGATATAGTGGTGTACAGCTCCACCTTGGAAGAACGTCAAGAACACCTACGCCGGGTATTTAAAAGGCTGCAGGACCACCAGTTATATGTAAAAAGGGAGAAATACGCGTTTGCTCAGACCCAAATCCACTTTCTCGGTCACATTGTCGAACGTGGCCACATTCGAATGGACATGGAAAAGGTTAAGGCCATCAAGGAGTGGACAACAGCAAAGAATGTTAGTGAGCTCCGCTCATTTCTGGGACTAGCCAACTATTATAGAAAGTTTGTGGAAGGGTACTCTTGCAAGACCATGACTCTCACAGAGTTATTGAAGAAGGAGCATAAATGGTGTTGGACCAACGAGTGCCAAGAGGCCTTTGAGAGATTAAAATATGCTATTATGAAGGATCCCATCTTAGCTCTCTTCGATATTGAAAAGCCTTTTAAAGTTCAGACGGATGCATTTGATTTTGCTATTGGAGGTGTGCTTTTACAACAACATCACCCGATAGCATTTGAAAGTAGAAAGCTAAGCGAAGTAGAGAGGAAATATACGGCCCAGGAAAAAGAGCTCCTGGCGGTGGTTCATTGCTTGAGGGCTTGGCGACATTACTTGTTGGGTTCACACTTTGTCGTGAAGACAGACAACGCAGCCGTTAGCCATTTTCTCACCCAACCAAGGCTTACGGTGAAACAAGCTAGGTGGCAGGAATTTTTAACGGAGTTCGACTTTCATTTTGAGCATTTCGCTGAAAAGACCAATCAAGTGGCGGATGCATTGAGCAGGCGACCAGAGTTGGCGGCCCTCAGAAGAATGGCCCCAATGGTAACTAGCAGGGCCACTACGGACATTCATAAGTTGATTGGAGATCATCTAGGGAAGGACCCGCAAGCCTGTGCCATCTTGAAGCTAGTGGAAGAAGGGAAGTCCAAATACTTCTGGCAAGAAAATGGGGTCTTGTGGACCAAGGGGCCTCGAATGTTTGTGCTGAGAGTAGGAGGGCTGAGACAAATGCTGATGAGGGAATGCCATGACACCCCATGGGTGGGACACCCAGGCTGGCAACGCACTTTAGCGTTACTGAAACATGGATATTATTGGCCTCACATGCGATGAGATATGATGGACTACACGAAGACTTGCCTTATTTGCGAACAAGACAAAGTCGAAAAGAGAAAACCTGCGGGCATGCTGGAACCATTACCGGTACCCACCAAACCGTGGGAAAGCATCTCTCTCGATTTCATTTCGAGCCTACCCAAGGTTGGTGATCTTGGAACTATCTTGGTGGTAATTGATCGGTTCTTCAAGTATGCCACATTCATCCCGCTCATAAGTATTGTACAGCAGAAGACACAGCTCGACTATTGTTCAAACATGTGGTCAAATATTGGGGCCTCCCTCAAAACATCATCAGCGATAAAGATCCGAGATTCACGGGGTCCTTTTGGAGGGAACTTTTCAAGATTTTGAGGTCCCAACTCAACATCTCTTCGAGCTACCATCCTCAGACCGATGGCCAAAAGGAACGTTTCAATGGATTATTAGAGGAATATTTGAGGCACTTTGTCCAAACCAACCAAAAGGACTGGCTTTCATGGTTGGACGTGGCTCAACTCTGTTTTAATTCCAACAAAAGCTCTTCCACTAACAAGAGCCCCTTTGAGGTGGTCACCGGACAACTACCAAGGCTACTCCACACTTTTTTGGAACAATATGGAGGAAAGAATCCGAGAGCTTTCAACTTCAGCAAGGAGTGGAAACAAAACACAGAGATTGCCTAAGCTTACTTGGAGAAGGCATTAAAGTGGATGAAGAAATGGGCAGACAAGAATCGCAGAGCTCAGTAATTCCAAGTTGGTGATTTGGTTCTGGTCCGACTAGTTCCTGAACAAATCAGGTTCTTAAGAAAGAGAGATCGTAGACTGGTGTGCAAATATGAAGGTCCAGTAAGGGTCATTTCCAAGGTAGGGAATGCTTCTTACAAAATCGACCCATCGAAGTGGATAAAGGTGCACCCAGTATTTCATGTAAGCAACCTGAAGCCTTTCCATGCAGATCCTACCGATATTAGCCGAAAAGAGCCAACCAGAGCCGCCATTACCATGAAGCCACCCTTAGAGCGTCGAGTCGAAGAGATCTTAGCCGACAGGGAAACCAAGATATCTCGAAGACTAGTTCGAGAATACTTAGTAAAGTGGGAGGGCTTAAGACTAGAAGAAACCAGCTGGGAGAGAGAGCACGACCTCCAAAGATTTCAAAAGAAGATTGAAGAATTTCAAGCCAGCAAGTCAACGAGGACGTCGATAGAATATGTGGGGGAGTATGTCATGAGCCACCCTTGTATAGGGCCATGACCGGGACTTAGGTTGCCATGAGCCACCCATGTATAGGGCCATGGCCGGGTAGATCCCTTGTGCTAGAAAAAGTGTCCCCATTTCAAACATTGTAACGGTTACTAGTAGCATAGCTCTAAAAGCTCTAAGGCTCTTTAGGGGGGTGAGCCGGCAGCGTAGTGTTGGGCTGTCTCACCGGGTGCTATGCGAGCTTAGGCCACCCACCAATGGCTGCCCCTCTGGCCCTGGTGATGGTGGGAGGTCCCGATGTATGATTTTCGTTTATAATAAAATTCACCCCAATTAAATGCCCGATTGTTGCCTCGAAGCGTTTCTTTTTTTCTCGTTGTGAATGTGCCTTGTTGTGTGTGTATGCTTGAGATTGACCTCGATATATTGTGCCTTATTGTGAATGCTTGAGACTAACTATGGTTTATGGTTATTTGTTCAGATATCGATCTATTGAAGGATGACTTAGGTGGAAGTGTCCATTCAAATGTCGCAAGGGCTAGGGCTTGTTGAGAGAAAGCTTAGTCCGTGACACTAAGCTTGTGCACAAACAAAAAAAGATAAGAGGTTGAGCTGTTTCGACTTTTTGGATGTTATAAGACTTTTGACTACACGCAAGGGGCATGACGTGAGCCCTTCACCCAAACTTAGATTATCGAAGTCCATGTTATCTTTAAAGGTAATATTCTGTAATATTTTAAAATTATATATTTGAACGTAATATTAAAATTATTATATTATAATTAAATAATATTAAAAATTATGATACAATTACAATATTATTTGAAATTCTACTTTTAATTAATAAAAATCTTTTATATATAAATAAAGATGTTATGTATTCTTTTTAGAATATTAACAATTTACAATATCTTATTTTTAATATTGCATTTAACTGTCTAATTAAGAAATACTATAAAATATTACCTTTAGCATTTAATCAACTCGGTGGTTGAGAGAAAAAGAGAGTACGAAATATGCTTCAATTAGTCTTCTGAGAGCTATGCTCTGTAGAAGTAAGCCAGTCTTGTATATGCAAGCGAGTAGATCTCGAGACAATATGTTGGCTGACCTTTGAGGAGTAGTTAGAGTTCCCGTAGAAGTCAGTTTAGTCATCACAAAACAATGAGTACAGTAGCAAATTTAGACAACCTATGGCAGAACCTGTGTTTAACAGAAGAAGAAAGAGAGGGGTTGAAACAACGGTGGGTGAAACAGGAAACAAGGTGGATAAAACGGAGGCATGGATGCTTGGCAGGCTGCTTGCATACCGACCGTTCAACAAAGAGGTAATGAAAGCAACGCTAAAACTAACATATGGAGGATTACTAGAGATGTGGACATAGCAGATCTAGAACACAATTTATTCTTGTTTAAATTTTTCTCAGTGACCGATAAGAGGCGGGTTTTGGAAGGATCACCATGGAGTTTCGACAAACAGCTGCTATTATTTCATGAGTACAAAGTGGAGCTGAAGCCTAAAGACTATGTATTTTCACATGCACCATTTTGGATTAAGGTCTATGCATGGCCTGCCGCTTGGGATGAGAAACCAAGAAATAGCAAGAAACTTAGGAAGTAAAATCAGTTCACACACCTTTGTTGCTCAAGTAATATTGCTATCTAGAGGTTTAGGAATGAAGGCGCCCTCCATTGGTACCCATGGATTTGTAAACACCTTGATATGCACCCCCTTCCCCACATGCCACCTTACCCCCATATTTAACACCTCTTTGGCTATACATAAACATTCCATGTATAGAATGAATGGCCCCACATCCGCCTCAAAGAAAGTGTTATTGGGTGTCATAGCGTATAGATCCGTTGATTTATTGCTAAACGTGGATTAAAAGAGTCACCACCAATTTTTTTTATTAAGGTATGATTAGCCACCTAACAAAATTTATTTCGTTTAAAGAGGAGTCTCAATATTAATTTAAGTATTTTTAAATAGTAAATTCTTATCCATGAAAATCAGATTTTAGGTTCAAGAGTGTAGTTACATGTAAGAAAGATTATAACACATTCACAACGCCCACCCAAAGAATAGTATCAGTTTAATTTCAAATTATCTAAGTCTTAAAATATTCTTATAAATTTTGCCAAATTATTTAATTATTGGAAACTAACCCTAAATTTGTTCCAATAGTTTAGTAGCAATTTAAGATAATTTTTTCATCTCAAAAGTATTCATGGAGAGTAGTATTCCACTCTGAAGAGACTCCGTCGTCGAGTTCATTAATTTTTTTTATTCAAAAAAATAATTAGTAAAATTTTTCAATAATTTGATAAGATTTACTTTAATGCAAATCTCTCAATAGTTTGGCGAGATTTCTTTATAAAATTATTTTTAGAAAATGTATTAAATCTTTCAATAATTTGGTAAAACTTAATATAATATGCAAATTTCTAATAGTTTAGTAGGATCAAAACAAAATATTTTATTAGCAATAATTTTTTATAAAAATTGATTTATGAGATTCGCAAGAATGAAAGATTCGCAACATTCTAAGTTTTACGGAGGTTCTAGATTCACAAAGGTTTCAAGTTCACAAGAAATTCAAAGATTCATAAGAAATTCAAAGACTCACAAGAGCTTCAGTTTCGTAGGAAATTAAGGTTCACAAAAAATTCAAAGATTTGTAAGAAATTCAAAGATTATCAAGAAATTCAAAGATTTACAAGAAATTCAAAGATTTGCAAGAGCTTTCGTTTTATAAGAAATTCAGGTTCACAAGAAATTCAAAGGTTGCAAGAAATTCAGATTCACAAGAACTTCAAAGATTCATAAGAGATTCAGGTTTGCAAAAAAATTTAAGCTCGAAAGAAATTCAAAAATTCGCATTCAAAAGATCCAAAATCTAAAGCTTTATGTTTAAAAAATTTAAGGATTCACATTAAAAATTTCAATGTCCAAAGATTCTTATTTGAAAATTTTTAAGGTCTCATATTCAAAAGTTAAAGATTTTCATTCAAAACTTTTGGGATTTACATCCGAAATTTTGAAGATTCACATTCAAAAATTTTAAGATTTACATTTGAAATTTCAAAAATTCTCATTTGAAAAATTTTAAGATTCACATCTAAAAGTTAAAGATTTTCATTGAAAAATTTTAGGATTTCGCATCCAAAATTTAAAAAATCTCATTTGAAAAGGTCATTTAAACAAAGGCTTTATAACTTTAAAAGTTTGGAAAGTTCATCAATAAAACATCTCATTATGAAAGATATTCCTCATTTGAGGATTCAAAAATAAAAAAATTTCTCCAATCATAATCAAATTCTTGTACACGACAAATGTCATGCAAATGCCTTCTAAATAATGCAAATGCCATAATCCAAATTCTCACTAAATGTTGCAAATACCAATGTCTTACTATAATTCAAATGTTCTTTACATGATGCAAATGCATGCTCCAACAATGATGTAAATCGATTCCCCAACAACGATGCAAAGGCAATTATCACAATGTATGTAATGCAAATGTTACTATATCAATATCATGAAATTATAGTCGTGAAAACAAAGTTCTCAAGACTTTACCATTCTTTCTTAGCTTTCTCAGTATTAACAATCTCAAAATAAATTTTATCAATTAATCCATGTTATTTTTCTCATCTAGTCATAACTCACAGGTCATGTCAACTAATTTATCATTATATTCATCATTGGGTCACCTTGTTTGCCCTTTTTAAATCATTTTCTCTGGCTTCTTTCACTTCTTTCATCTTAGATTTCTTTTAAAAGAATGAAAAAAATCTTTTATGAACATTGTCATTTATTTATTTACTATCATTCTAATTCATGACAAATATGATACATTTCCTTGATTTATTGAGGGGATGTAAACTTGGTAAATAATAAGAAAAATGAATCTTTATTATTGAAAGAAAAAAAGTATGGTCAATAACAACTCAAAGATAAATGAAAGCAAAATGTTGTGACTGTTTAAATAGGATATCAACATCTAGAATATTGATTGTTTAGACAATTTTAAACTCAAACTTAGAAGCCTTGTTAAAAAACACATTCCATCAATATCTTCGATCTTTGAGTCAATCATCATCCTCATTCTTGAGATCTTTAAATAAAGCTATTTGTCTAAGTTTCTATTTTTACTTAAACCACCCTTTTAGGGTTTTAGTTTAAATATTCCTTTTTTCGCTTTTTTTTTTTTACTTTTTACTTTTCTTTTGTTTTTTCATTTTTTTTGCAAACCCCTTTCTCATCTTTTTTTTCTTATTTCTCTTTCCCCTTTGATCCATTAATGATTCTTTGATCAAAACTAAAAGTAATCCAACGGTAAATCTGCCTTAATTCAATTTATGATTTCCCAATTTGAGTATTCACATTCGATCAAAATAGAATTTTAAAGGACGTAACATAAGCTAGGGTGAGGGGTTATGAAAGAAATGAACAAAATAGGCTTAAACTGTATTTGAAGGCTTAGCAAACCAAGAACCATTTCTTTTGTTAGCCTTAAATTGATCCTTATTTTAAAATGACAAGAAATTAAGCTAAATAAGCTTGATCAAGATTTTAAAAAAGATTTCTTTAGTACATATTCTAAAGTTTTATATTTTGGTACTAAATAAATAATATATTTTTCATAGTGTAAACAAACATTTCTTTGTTTTCATAATTCTGAAACCAAATCTATCTTTAAAGATTATTTATTTGAACTTAAATGAAAGTACAATTGTTGTCTTCAAAGTGAATTTGTTCATTTTAGACTCAATACAATTTTAATAACAATGGTTTTAAGAAATAGATTAGCTTAAGAAAGTTGTTTTACAAGAACAAAGTTTTCTAACATTGAACTTTTTTTATTTTTTTGTATCAATTCACAAAGCTTTAATATTTGAATTTTATATGGTTGGAAAGCTCTTTGAGTCTATGTCATAACGTCTAGATCCAAGGATCCATTGCTAGACATTGATTTGAAGGAATTGTCACAAATCTTTTTTATCTAGTTGCGACTGGCCACCTAAAGAATTTATCCTTTTAAGGAACACCTAAGCCTAAGGATCCCTAAAAGAATAAGTTCAGGTCTACTAACCAGAACAGGGTTCGGGAGTACGATTACGTGTGAAGAAGATTATAGCACCATCACAACACCCATCGAAAGATGGTAACAACTTAATTTTGTGTTATCCAATAAGCTTTAAAAATTTATCAAGTGATTAATTATTGAAAATTATTCTCAATTGACTCTAATACTTTTAGCAAAAAATTGAAAAAATTTCCTTACCTTAAGAGTATGCAAGGAGACTACTGTTTCATTTGCAGAGACTCTATCGTCGGATATTTAACATTAAAAAAAATTCAAAAAGAAAAAAAATAAAAAAAATGATTCAACTTTAGATATAAATCCTTTTCTCTTCAAAAATTCATTACTTTTGTACAAGAAAAATTGATACTTTCAACTTTTTCTCGAAAATATTTTTTAGAAAACTTATTTTCAAAGAAAATTGATACTTTCAACTTTTTTCTCAAAAATATTTAAAAAAAAAACTTATTTTCAAAGAAAATTGATACTTTCAACTTGATACTTTCAACTTCTCCTCAAAAATATTTTTTAGAAAACTTATTTTCAAGGAAAATTGATACTTTCAACTTTTCCTCAAAAAACTTTTTTAGAATTTTTATTTAAAGAAAATCAAAAAATAAAATAAAATAAAAATAAAAATAAAGATAAAAATAGAATAAAATAAAATAAAAAATACTAAATAATTCTAATTTAATCAATAAATAATAATAACAATAATAATAAGAATAATAATAAATAAATAAATAAAACTTTTGAACGGCTCGGCTCGACTCTAGGGAAATGGCTCGACTCAAGATAGAAAAGACGCTCGAAGACGTGGCTCAGGGATGTCAGCTCGACTCGGTTCGGCTGTAAGTGTCGGCTAGCACTCGGGTTACACGTGGGTCAAACGTGGGTTGGCGCTCAGATCGGGTCGTCCGATTTCAAAACGCACAGATCCTCTAGGAATAGTAACACCAAAACGACGTCGTTTTCAGCAAGTGTAAAAGGCTCTAACCTCTATTTTTCAGCAGACCGCTCATTCCCTTTCTCTCTTCCCTTCCATTCCTCCTCCCTCTCTCTAAACAATCTCAGATTCCAGCTGAATTTCTATCAGAATTTGGAAAAAGTCATCGAAATCTTCAAATCTAACCGAAAAACTCGTCAAAAAATTCAAAGTTCGTCAAAAAATTTCGTCAAATTCTGAAAAATTTACAGAAATTTTCCAAAAAAAAGGGCCAAAAATTCAAAAAAATTTCAAGCTGTTCTAACACACCAAAACCCTTTTTTAACTTCTGTTTCCTATTTTTGTGTGTTTTTTGCTCACTTTTTGTGGATCTATTTATAGGAATTTATCAGAAGAGTTTCTGATCAATCCCAATTCCCTCTTGGATTGGGATTCAATCCTTGAATCTAATCTGGACTCTGATTGAATCCCAAATTCACGATAGTATTCTAAATTTTTATCCTAATCCCAGTCGAATAAGAAGAAATAATAATAATAATAACAAAAATAATATATTAATAGATAACTAAAAGAAAATAATAATAATAATAATAATAGATAAATAATACTAATAATAGATAAATTATAATAAAAAAACATATATATTAATAGATAAATAAAAAAATATGTTAATAGATAAAAATAAATATATTAGTAGATAAATAATAAATATATTTAAAAAATAAAATAATAATAATAATAAAAGAAAAAATGGACCTATTTTACCCTTTGGACCAGGCCCAATTGATCCGAACCTGGACCAAATTAGGTGTTTAAAGTCTATTTTCTATGTGATCAAACAAAATCAAAATCAAAATTTTGTAAAAAAAGATTTTAAACTTTTACTAGACATTTTTGTAGTTGTCTAAAAACTAGACAATAGGTAGATTTCAAATTCACTATAATTCATAAAAAATAAATTAGGTGATAAATTTTATATGGATAGAAAGTCCTTTTAAGTCTAGTTTATAAATCTTCAAACAGTTTATGATTTGGATTTGTATAACTCAAGATACAATCAAATTAGTAAATAGAATGCAAAATAGGAGACATTCACCTAGATGGACAGGATTGATTCCCTTAAGGAAAGGATCGATTCCCTTAAGGAAGGGATCGATTGATTTTTCTTACAGAAGCAATTTTTATGTTAAAAAGGTAAGAAAAGATTAATCACCCTATGTAGGGGATCAATCAACCCCTTGAACCAATCAATCTCTTACATAAAGGGATCGATCAAGTCTTGTTTTTCAAGCTTGAAATGGGTAGCAAAAGTGAATCAATCGATCCCCTCATGGAAAAGATTGATCAGGTATGCCTTGGAACAATTCTAACAACAAGTTTCTCATACTTTCAAAGACTATTTTCTTCTCTCAAGCATTCTCAATGGCTAGCTCTTCAATTCTTTTATAAGTTGGGCACTCTAACACTCCAAGAAGTTTGATGAATCAAGAGAGCAAGATTAAACAAACCATATATTCATTCTCTCCAAGAAATCAAAAGTTTTAAAGCTTTAAAGTATATATTTTTGTATTTGTTGTATCCAAATCATTATTGTTGATTCATTCATTAAATTTTTTTGTACTTTATTAGGTAAATACTTAACATTTGAGCGATATTTTTAGTTTACATTTCTATTAATTGATTTTGTAACCAAGAGGTGTGGTATCCTCTTGAATTTATAGGATTGAAAAATTGTTACTTAGCCTAGAAAGTAGAGAGTGTAAGGCTTCTATCTTAAGCCTTAGAAAGAAAAAGATAGAGTTGTAATCTCAATTCAAGAATGGTGGTTTGAAGTCTTGGTATGGAAAACCAAGAAGAGAAGACATATGTGCCTTATGAAAAAGGACCAAACCTCTACAAATATTTATGTTTGAATCTCTATCCCTATCTCTTTATCTTGATTATAGTTTATATTTGCCTTAAGATTATCAATTTATTATTAATTGCATCATATTTTGATATTGATCTTAATTTTTCATTCAATTATTTTGAAATCATTTTTTGGAAAAAACTTGAAGAAAGCCAATTCATCCCCTCTTGGATCACCATCACACCTAAAAAGTGAATAATTGGTATCAGAGCTTTGGTCTCTTTTTATAGGTTTAACTACATTAAGTAAAGATCTTATAGCTCAATTTAGGTTCCAAGATGGTGAGAAAGTCTTCAAAGCTCCTATATTTGATAAATTTGAATTTTATGAACGGAGAAAGAGGATGAAGATATTCATAATGGCCTAAGATTTAAAGCTTGGAATGTGATAAAGAAAGGGCTTGAAATTCCTTCAAATGATGTAAATTATATAAAGCAAATGATGAATAATGCCAAGGTAAAGTGCTTACTATATGGAGCTCTTTAACTCCCACAACTGCAATTTAATCTCAAATTGCTCCACTTCAAATGAGATTTAGGTTCCAAGATGGTGAGAAAGTCTTCAAAGCTCTTATGTTTGATAAATTTAAATTGTATGAACGGAGAAAGAGGATGCAGATATTCATAATGGCTCAAGATTTAAAGCTTGGAATGTGATAGAGAAAGTGCTTAGAATTTCTTCAAATGATGTAAATTATATGAAGCCAATGATGAATAATGCTAAGGCAAAGTGCTTACTATATGGAGCTCTTGACTCCCACAACTGTAACTTAGTCTCAAATTGCTCCACTTCAAATGAGATATAGAGAAAGTTGGATGAGCTACATGAAAGATAAATTTTCAACCAAATGCATCATTTCTCATAGCTATTGAAGAGCCTAAGGTAACTTCTACTTTAATTAATTCAAATTCATATACTTTTGATGAATTACAAGATGCCTTTGATGAGTTAGTTATGAAATTTAAATTAATAAAAATGAAATACAAGAAAATGATTTCAAAATTAAATGTTGAAAATGATTTTTTGATAAATGCAAAAAATATTTTGAAAAAAGAAAATGAAAAATTGAAAATAGATTTTAAAACCTCTTAAAGTAGAAATGAATTTCTAGAAAAAGAAAATATTGTTTTGAAAAAGAAATTTGATGAATTGATGAATAAAAAACAAAAGCTTTTAAAGAGTTCATTAAGTATTAAAATGATTAAATGTAATTTTTATAATTTTCATGGTCATACTATACATACTTGTCTATTAAAAGAAAAGTCTCATTTAGAATTGCATAAGTATGGGTTCCTAAAGGAAGAAGAGACTTGGTCACTAACTCTCAAAGATCCAAAGCAATTTGAGTACCAAAAATTAAATGAGATTATCTCTTTGTAGATGTGCTAGAATAAGAAGTTACAATGTGAGATTGAAGATTAAATACTTTAGACACACAATGGAGATGGGTAACCTTTAAACTTTTATTTTAAGTGAATATGAAATTGGTTATTCTTGTTAAACATTGAGTGCTTAATGGATATTGGTATATGTTTTATTGATATATCTTGAATATACCAATTTTATGTGATATATGTAAGCTTGAATTGAGTATGTATTTTTTTGGTATGATTTTAATATATTTCACATGCTTGTTGATATTGTGTTTAATACTTGTTTGCTTGAGATACATTTTTTAGAGATTGCATGAATGATCTTGATATTTGGATATTATTTGTGAAATTGCTATTGGTGTTTGATGTGATTCATTGTGTACTAAATTATTTTTATATTTATGCACAAACTTAAGGGAGTACTCAAAGCTTAATTATTTTGAAATTTTATATTTTGCTTTGAAAATAATTTTTGCTAAAGTCAACCTTTAAAATATGAAATTTTGTTTTAGCAAGCTTTTTATTGTAACATGAATTTGAATATCATGAATTCAATAATTTAAACCTACTCAAACAAAGAAAATTTGATAACTTACAATATTTTGAATTTTTCATAGGTGTTACATGCAAATTTTAAAAGATTTTAGAGTTTAAAAGATCAAATCTTGTTTTTGAACATACATGGGCATAAAAACCATTTAGACAATTTCAAATTGTGATATAAAGCTTTTCTAAATGGTTTGAAGAGCTTAAATGTGTATTTAAACATATTTACCCATCTTAATAACCTTTTTCAAGGAAATATAGGATTAAGAGTTAACTTTTTTATTTCCTTGTTTCTAATGTCAAATGATCACTTGAACAACTTTGTTTTGTCATTTAAAACTTGTTGAAAAGGTTTAAGATGGTTAAAGATGAGCTTGACTAGTTTTAAAATTTATTGAGATATTTTTGAAGCAAATATGAGTTTTAAAGTGCAAAAATCAAAATCCTAGACATATTAAGCTTTGAATGGATTATCCTATTATATTTTGCATAAATATATTTGTTTGAATGATTTTGGTGTGATAGAAATGATTTTTATGATTTTTATGCATATTGATTTACGATTATTAAACATGCCTATATAACCATGATATTTAAAATTGCTCAATTTGTTTATAATGCTTGGATCTTGTGAATTCTTTAAACTTGATTGTGTTATACATAATTGTTTTGATTCTTAATTTGTGATGTTGGTGAATTAATGAACATATTGTGCTTAAAAGATATATATTGATTCATTGTTCATCTATGTTTTTGGTCAAGATATGTGCTCATATGATGATTGATTCAATTTGACCTTAATGTTTGTGGTTTAAAATGCTTGAATTGTTTATCTCTTGATTGTGAAAGATATTTTGTGAAATATGCTTATTTTTGTGCTTAAATATTTTTATTAATTTTGTGAAAGGTTTTGGATCTTTGTACTCAATTGATATATCTCTTGATTTGTGATATTAAATATGATGAACTACTTGTTTGTAAATGAAATATGTTGTTAATTCATCTATTGTTTTTGTCAAGTGTATGCTTATGTGATAGATGTTATTTATCTTTACTTAACATGCTTGCAACATGACTTAAATGTGTGATTTTCTTATGATGCTTATTTTTAGCTTAAGTCATTGTTGATTATGGCTTATAATTTGTGTAGACATATTTATGCTTTTATGCTAAAATTTTCTTGAATATGTTTTTTATGATAAATATGTCTTCCTTGAGTTTTTAGTTTGTATATAGCCTAAAACTTATTTTGACATATTTTTTGGTGATTTATTGAATATACATGAATATTGAATATGTCTTCTTTATATTCAACATTTATAAATGATTTAGAAAAGATTCACGTTTTGCACATTACATGAGAACTTTAGCTTTAGTGCCAATATTGTGATATTTGATGCTTAACTTGATATATGGCCTTTAGCTTAAGTTTATAAATATATCTTTTTTGCTATTGGTAACTTGTGCTTAATGAACAAAATTTCTCTTGCCTATAATGACTTAGAATATGGAATTATTTTCTAACAATTTGTATAATTTTTATCAATTGATTTTCTTGATGCTACTAATGAACATTTCTTTATCAAGAATATTTTCTAAGTCTATACTAGGAAAATGTGAAGTGAGCATGAATGAGCATACATTTTTAAATTTCAAGTAGAACAAGCAAAGCAAGTCATCTTCATTATTCAAGCCCAAGTACATTAAAGACTAACTCAAATGATGTGGAATTGAAGATTTAAAGCCTCACTTAATTACAATGAGCACAATAACATAGCTTGATAAGGATGGAAGTAATTGTATTGAATCTAAGCTATGTGCCTATGATTTATAATGTTTAATGCATGATTTGATAAATGTTTGCTTTGATATGTACAAAAATGAGATATTATGTTTGAATTTGTGAACAATTTGCACAAATTAATCACCAAGCTACTTGATAGAATTTGTCTTAACTTTGTTAAATGATTGGATTGATTAATATTCATGCTTAGTTCTTGATTACTTTGATTAATTGTTTTTATTGCATGAGTATTCATTTTAATATTTGGACATAGATATGAGTTGAATATGTTGATTTTTTTATCATTCAATTACCTTATGGATTATGAACTTGCAATTTTGAAACTTTATGTACATGTTCATTAGTTGAGTTCATTGAGATAGCATGTACCATATTGTGTCTAAAGGTTTGCACTTGTTTTGTATATTGCTATATGTGATTTGAAATGTTTTTGCATATGCTTGTATAATTTTGATTGAAAAATATGTCTGAACTATATTTATGTACTTGCATATGTTTAGATTAAGAATATTGCTTTGCATTGAAATAACTTGAAATATATTTGAATAATAATTATGCTTTCATTATTTCTTTGCTAGCTTATGTGTTCATCATGTTTGAAAAATGCTTGAATAATCTTTCTTATGATATGATGATAATTGAACCTTATTGCTTATTAGTATACATTCTTTATTAAATTCATATGAGTTTTTGCTTCTTATTTGGATATGATAGCTTATGAAATATTACTATTATCATTTATGCATGTATTGAATAAATCTTTCATATGTTTGACGTGTGTGTGCTCTATGAAAGTTGTTGAATAAAATTGCTAACAATTGGTAACAATTAGTATCAAAATTGCTAAATATTTTTTAACTTTCATGGACACTTGTTTATGTGCATATCCTTAATATAGCTTGTACTTTTTCATACAAAATTGTGTGTGCTTAAAATTAATTAATCCTTATTTTGAAAAGGAAGAGAAATCTTAGAATATAATTTTATTTGATTTGTTGTATGATAAGAATTGGTATGCTTTATGATAACATATATTTAACAATTGGTATCCATAACAATAGATATGAACTTATATACATGTGCTTGAATTTATGCTTAATTACTATCGATCTTTAGATTCTAAGCACATCTTATGATAACATGATTTATGAGTAGATTGCATATCATTCATTATCCTTTGCTCGTAAATTTCATGTAGTAAATTTGATGACTTGTGCTAAAATACTAAAATTGGATACCCTTATGCGTTTGTGCTGGAATACATATATGTGAACTTCATCATGCATATTATACTTGATTACATGCATTCAATATACTATTGATATTATTGGTACCAAGCATTTTGCCCCATGCCTTGAATTGATCTCTCTTTCTTTTGAAATGACAAAAAAATGGACAAAGTTTAGAGATATTTGTTCTTGTATGCTTATAGCAATTGATATAGGAGCTTAAACTTTTGCTATAAAGAGCATAAACAAAAAAAAAAAAAGAGAAATGTTTCATAAATATATTTGTTAATGATGCCTCTTTGTGTTTATTTGCTCATTAATATGCTTATGCCTTTTTACTATGACAAAAAAGAGGAAAACTATCATATGAAAAAATTTGCTTGTGCTTGATATACATGTGTTTGATTATGCTTATTTCATATATTTTACTAAGATATGTTTGTTAAGTTGTGTTGGATTAGGATGCATAAATTGAGGGGGAGTTTTGTCACGCATTGTTTAAGGGGGAATTTTTCAAAATGTTTTTCAAAATCTTAAATGTTTCAAAGAAAGTTTTTCATCAAGCAAATTTATCTTTAAGTTTTGTCATATCAAAAAAGGGAAAATTGTTAACTTTGAATTGATCCTTATTTTAAAATGACAAAACATTAAGCTAAATAAGCTTGATCAAGATTTTGAAAAAGATTTATTTAGTACATGTTTTTAAGTTTTGTATTTTGGTACTAAATAAATAATATGTTTTTCATAATGTAAACAAACCTTTCTTTGTTTTCATAATTCTCAAACCAAATCTATCTTTAAAGATTATTTATTTAAGCTTAAATGAAAGTCAAATTGTTGTCTTCAAAGTGAATTTGTTCATTTTAGACTCAATACAATTTGATTAACTTAAGAAAGTTGTTTTACAATAACAAAGTTTTCCAACATTGAACTTATTTTATTTTTTTGTATTAATTCACAATGCTTTAATATTTGAATTTTGTATTGTTGGAAAACTCTATGAGTCTACTTTCTAATGGATCAAACAAAACCAAAATCCAAATTTTGAAAGAAAAGATTTTGAGCTTTTACTAGATACTTTGCAGTTATCTAAAAATTGCACAAGGGATAAATTTGAAAATTTACTATAATTCATACAAAATGAATTCAGTATGAATTTTATGTGGATAGAAAGCACTTTAAGTCTAGTTTCAAAATCTTCAAATGGTTTATGATTTGAATTTGTATAACTCAATATATGATCAAATTAATGAATATAGTACAAAATAGGAGAATTCACCTAGATGGATAAGATCGATCTCTTCAAAGAAGGGATTGATTGATTTTGCTTACAAAAGTAATTTTTGTGTTAAAAAGGCAAGAAGGGATCGATCACCCCCTTGAAGCAATTGATCTTTTACATAAAAGGATCGATTGGGTCTTGTTTTCCAAGCATGAAATGGGCAGCAAAAGTGAACCAATCGATCCCCTCATGGAAGGGATCAATCAGGTATACATTGGAACAACTCTAATGACTAGTTTCTCATGCTTTTAATGGCAATTTTCTTTTCCCAAGCATCTTTAATGGCTAGTTCTTCAATTCCTCTATAAATTGGGCACTCCAACACACTAAGAAAGTTGATGAATCAAGAGAGTAAGATCAAATAAGCCATATATATTCATTCTCTCAAAGAAATCAAGAGTTTTAGAGCTTTAAAGTCTATATTTTTGTATTTGTTGTATCCAAATCATTGTTGTTGATTCATTCATAGAATTTTTTTTACTTCATTAGGCAAATATTTAGTCTTTAAAAGGTGTTTCTAGTTTGTATTTTTATTAATTGATTTTGTAATCAAGAGGTGTGGTATCCTCTTGAATTTGTGGGTTTGAAATGTTGCTACTTAGCCTAGAAAGTAGAGAGTGTAAGATTTTTATTTTAAATCTTAAAAAGAAAAAGATAAAGTTATAATCTCAATTCAAAAATAGTGGTTTGAAGCCTTGTTATGGATAACCAAGAAGAGAGGACATTGGTGCTTTATGAAAAAAGACCAAACCTCTATAGATCTTTATGTTTGATCTCTTTATCCCTAATTCTTTACCTTGTTTATAGTTTATATTTGCCTTAAGATTATCAATTTATTGTTAATTGCATCATATTTTGATATTGATATTAATTTTTCATTCAATTATTTTGAAATCATTGTTTGCGAAGAACTTGAAGAAATCCAATTCACCCCTTCTTTTGGATCATTATCACACTTAAAAAGCTAACATCTTTTAATGTGAAACACCTTGACATTTTGCCCCATCAATTTCTCTTTCATCTTTTTTTCTTTTTTTTTCTTTTATCATTTTTCAAGAAAAATTTGAGCACAAAAGTGTTTAACCCCTGAAATCATTAAAGATAAACAAGCTTCTTAAAGTTTGCCATAATGTGGGGTGATCTTTGGCTAGGGTCTCTTGAAAGAAAATTTCAATAAGCTCAAATTGGGTAGCAAGAAATAATTTTATTCTTTTTATGAAAGATACAAGAAAAATGACCATTTATCACTTCCAACATGAATACTTTCAATGGACAACATTGATTTACTAAGAACAAACTTGTGAATAAACCATTGTAAAGATCATGTATTGCATCACTTTTAAAAATTTTCACCATATTTATCTTCTTTTATTTAGCAGTCCCAATGAATTAATAATCTCAATTCATCAATCATATTATTATGAATGATATTTTCAAAACTAAATCCTAAATTATTGTCATGATTGTCTTAACATTCATTATTCAAAATCAAAGAATAGATATAGTGAAAAGATGTAAAAACGTGAAAGCATATAATAGTAATTCATACAAAAGAGAAAATGTCATGAAAATGCATCAAATCTGTCACTTTTATTAAAATGATGAAAAATAAGATGAAATCCAAATACATAAAATAGATTCATATTCTCAAGAAATCTTAAGATTATAAATAGTTCCAATCAGCCTCCCTAAAATCATGCCCTTAGACGATTAGGCAATGGGCCTTTATAGATATTTAGCTCTCCTTATTCATTGAAGCTCATCAAGCCTACTTGCATCAAACTTTGCACCTTATGCTTGACAGTAAGGTAGGTTTCTGTGAAGTAACCTATATTCCTATTATGGTAGTCACAAGTGGCATTAACATTATACCATTTGGGATATGGTGGCTTCAATGGTTCAAAAAAGACTAGTGATACTAGGTCATTCTTGACCAATTCTAGAAATAGCTCAGTATAGGTTATAGGGATAAGATCAATGCAAGCTCTCTCTTAATTGCCCTTAGATCTTCTTAAACCACTTGCTTGATTGTTAGGCCTTGAAACTAGTGTAGTAACAAGATTAGGTCTATATATCGATGCTTGAAAAGTTTGTTGATGATGACTTAAAGCAATGTTGTTCATGGTTAGGAAATAAAGCTATTAAGAAACTTATGCAATATTATTGATTGTTAGGTAGTAAGCAAGATGAACATATGGTGGCTAGGGAGCATAACTTATGAATTATTGCCTCTCAAAACTCACTACTTGGGCTTCAACTTCTTTCTTCTTAGGCATCCCACCTTTTTTGGCACTGCCAGCCTCTTCTTCCTCAAAATTTTCATTCTTGATGGTATTTTCAATAATCTCCCTTGAAATCACCATATCAGTAAAATTTTTTGTTACATTCCTTATCATTTTCTCATAATAGGGCAACTTCAAAGTGCTTACAAATAAAATCATCATTTTCTTTTCAATTAAAGGGTGGTTAGACCTGAGTAGCTATATTTCGTCACCTCATGCATATTCTTTGAATAATATCATCACCTTTTTTTTCATACTCTGCAAAGAAAGGCAATCAAGAGCCATATTTACAATATGAGAGTATTGATTAATGAAAGAACAAGTCAAATCCTTCCTTGATTGAATACGGATCTTGTCCAATTGAACATACCACTTTGTAGCAGAATCGATTAAACTATTTTGAAATACATGCATAAGTAGCTTCTCATTACTGGTGTAGGTTGCCATCTTTCAACAGTACATGGTGATATGAGTTATCGGACACTTAGTATCATCGTACTTTTTTAAACTTCAGAACTTTAAATTTTGAATGAATCATAGCATCTAGGACCAAACAAAGGTTGACAATATCCATGGAGCCATAAAAATCTATTCTTTCAATAGCTCGTAACCTCTTATCAAGTATTTTCATCTTGTCATTAGCTTTCGAATCTTAATTTTTAGAATCCCTTAAAATTTCTCCAAATTAAATTTAACTTTAATTCCTTGATTTGGTTTCTTTTCAACCTTTCTTTAATATCTGAAGAGATCATGTTGAAGTCTTAATTGCCAATATCATCTTTGATTAATGCTCAAATTACTCCACATCAAGTATTTTCATCTTGTAATTAGCTTTCGAATCTTAATTTTTAGAATCCCTTAAAATTTCTCCAAATTAAATTTAACTTTAATTCCTTGATTTGGTTTCTTTTCAACCTTTCTTTAATATATGAAGAGATCATGTTTAAGTCTTAATTGTCAATATCATCTTTGATTAATGCTCAAATTACTCCACATGATTTATGATTTATGATAAAAAAATTAAAATCAAATAAATAAAAGACTAAAATATAAAAAAAAAAGATAAATAAATAAATAAGACAAACATTATATAAAAAAATGTGAAAAATTGAATAATTGAGCGTGAATCGGATCTAAGCTCAAGGCCCGGACTAAATAGGGTGCATACGTTGGGGGAAATACTTACTTTCAATACTTTGTGCAGCAATGACGATGTATCTTGCATAAGTCTCCAAACCCGTTTTGGCAAAAGGGCCAGGTTGAACCATTCCATATTCCTGAAACCGAGACCACCTTCCTTCTTTGCGTTGCAAAACTTGTTCCATGCCACCCAGTGTACTCCACCTTTATCCCTATTTTTCCTCCATCAGTGCAAGCTCATAAGCATGTTTATCTCGTGATATAAGCCTGAGGGAAATAGAAAGCAAGACTTGGTGTAAGCGAACATCGATTGCGATACTGCCTTTGTGAAGACCTCCATTCCCCCAACCGAGATCCATTCATGGCTCTAATTCTCTATTCGTTTGCTCATGCTATCAAGCATCCACCTGAAGGCACGCTTTTGCTTTGTCCAATGGTCATTGGTAATCCCAGGTACTTTTATAGACTTTTGGTGATCTGGATATCAAAATTTTGTTTTATGTCCTGCATTTCGTCTCTAGTGTTTTTACTAAAAAAACAGCCCAGACTTCTCGAAATATATCTTTTGCCCGGACCCATCCTCATAAACCTTTAGCAATCCTCTCACTCTCTCACATTTAGTGAGGGTTGTAGTAATAAATAGCAGATTATCATCCGCAAAGAACAAGTGAGTTATCCTCAGGCCATTGGCACTGGCTCTAACACCCTTTAGTAAGCCTTCTCTCTGGTGTTTGGAAACAAAGGCTGATAATCCTTCTGAGCATAACAGGAATAGGTAGGAAGATAAGGAATCACCTTGTCTCAGTCCCCTTTTAGGAACAATAGTATCAGTCACTGCTCCATTCATAACAATTCTGTAAGATATCATTTCAACACAATGCATTATTGCTAATAACCATTTCTCGCATAAATCCAACCTCCTCATGATAGCTTTGATGAACCCCCATTCTACCCTGTCATATGCTTTACTCATAACCTATTTTATTGCTCCCCACCATCTTTAAGTCTGAGAGTATGCAACGGTTAATATGCAACGGTTAATATGCAATGAGAATATTATCTGTAATCTGTCTTCCCGGAACAAAGGCACTTTGATTTTTGCGTATACAAACTGGTAGTACATTTTTCAACCTATTGGCTACAGCTTTGGCCATAATTTTATGCAGAACGCTGCACAGACTTCTCGACCAGAGTTGTGTCAATTTTTTTAGGCTTTTTTGCCTTAGAGATAAGGACAATATTTATGTCATTCACCTCCCTAATATTGTTCCCCTCATTTAGCACAGATAAACAGAATTTAGTTACCTCTAGTCCTGCAATAAACCAGAATGTGTGAAAGAAGCTAGCCGGCTTACCATCAGGGCCTGAAGCCTTGTTTGGATGAATCTAGCTGATAGCCTCGACAATCTCCTCTGGGGTAGATAGTGCCGAAAGCTGTTTGTTCATCTCCAAAGTTATCTTCGGTGAAATTGCTTCTATTATATCCTCCAGGTTTGTGGGCCCATGTGTTTTAAACAACTCAGTGAAATATTTTACAGCTTGAACTGCCACTTTCTTCTCTCCCTCGTGCTTCATCCTTCAAGCCGTTAATTCTATTAGCTCTACTTCTCTGGGTTGCCTGTGCATGAAAAAATTTGGTGTTCTTGTCCCCACTTCTAAGCCAATTCTCCCTCGAACGCTGCATCCAAGTCACCTCTTCATGCTCAAGAAGCTTGTTCAGCATGCGTTTGATATCCAATTCCTTTTCCAACTCGTCTTGGCTGTTGTCTAAGTGGTTTATTTCTTCCAGCTATTTTTGCAGCTCAGCTATGGCAGTGCAGGTACCATGATGCTTACGCTTGCCCACGTCGATAGTTTCATCCCCACCATTTCCAGTTTCTGCCCGAGCTCCACATCTCTATTTCCTTCCCACATCTCTTCAATCAGTGTTCTGCTTTCAGGATCTTTTAACTAAGCTGCCACAACAAAACATCGGTTCCTCCATTTTTTTCTATTGGTCATTCTTTACCTTCCCCATTGTATCTACCATTCTGGGACAGTAGTCTGACACTAGGCTTGCAAGGTGCCGCACTAAATAGTTGGGAAGCATCTTCCCCCAATCGCTGCATGCCACGGCCCAGTCAAGTCTTTCCCCGATAGCATTCTCCGCATTTTGCCCACACTTCAATGTAAATTTTGGAACTGTATATCCCAAATCATAAAAACCTAACTCTATTAATGTGTTTCTAAAAGCCCTCATTTGCCCCTCCAGTCTTGCATTCCCTCCTTCTTTTTCATTAACCCACAGGATTTCATTGAAGCCCCTAAGACAAATCCATGGCAGAGAGTTGTTTGATGCTAGTCTCCATAACATACTCCATGCTTGGTGTCTTTCTCTCGCATCCGGTTCTCTATAAAACTCGATTAACCTCCACATCTTCCCTTCTTGATATGTCATTCTCATGTCAATATTATACCTTGAGAAACTCAGCAAGTCTAATCTCACTTCTTCCTTCCATAACATCCCTAGATCACCATTCCTTCCATTCGCATCCACTCCAAACATACCTTGCATTTTACATTTTATTTTTATTCTCTCTAGTCGCCTAGTGTTTATGATAGTTTCACACAAGAAGACTACTTCATGCTCTTCTCTCTTCAATAAATCTTGACGAGCACGAACTGCCCGTGGGTTTCCAAGCCCACGGCAAGTCCAAGCTGTACACTTCATTGGTCTCCACGAGACTAGTCACCAGTCTCGCCTGTTTGCTCAACACAGATATTAGTAGTTTCCTTCACCATCGTCTTGCTTCTTTTTTCTACCACATCAATTTCTTTGTCAGTACCCTCATTACAGGTCTGCTTTCTCTTCCCTGGTTCTAGTCTTATTACCTCTACTTTTCCTCTTCGTTCTCCGGCCAACTTTTTTCATTTTTTCTTTCGCTTTTCTATCCTTATCCCGTTATTGTTTCCTGGGTCCCCTCCTGGTAGGCTTTCTGTCCCAACCAGTATCACACATTCCTGATCACGGTCCACCACCTTTGTGTTTTCTGCTCGAGCCCCACTTATTTCTTCAAGTCTCGTGGCCGGTTCTGTTTGGGTATCTTTCCGCATGGTCCTCATAATCTTATCATATCGGCACGTCGTTCCCAAGCATTGTTTCCTTCCTTTCCTTAAAGTTTCCCGCTCCTTATCACCCTGCGCCTATTTCCAGATTAGATTCCCTTCCTCCTGGGCCCCCCTATTTTTTAATTCCCTCTATTGTCGATAGTTGACTCCTCTCTCACTCCAACTGCCGTGATTTTCGTTGAATCCTTCCTGAAATCTTGCCATCTATCCTCCTCCTTTCACGTTTGCCAATATGAGATGGTAACGACAAAATAATAAATAAAATAAATAACTTATTACCCTCATCGTATGAGAAAAAAGTATTGGGATTAAAGCATTTTGACTAATAATTTTTCCTGTTAAGATAATGACAAAGTTCGTATTCTCAGCCTAGAAATGTTAATTCCAAGTCAACTGTAATTCGTATTTTCGTCGAACGAACGTACACTATTTTTTTTTTAATTCTTAAAGCTCTGCTTTTGCCAGGTTGCCGTAAATCCGTCGGCAAAACGAAACGAATCCGGTCCTCCTCCATCCTCGTCACCAACGAAACGAAAGTCAATTTTAAAGCTAATCCAAAATTTCCCCAAAAACCAAACGGATCTTTCTCCCTCAATATCCAACTCAAAACCCCGATGGCTCCCAAATTTTAGTGCAATTTTCAAGTTTCTCTCTTTCTCGAACCTCAATCCCAACCCAGTTTTTTCCCATGTCCCGATTCTTTTATCGTTATTTTTCTGTGTTTTAGCGTTGATTTTGGACGGTGTTCTTCTAAAGTTTTTTACCGCAATTACAGTTGTTGACAAGTTACTACTTATTTTCATGTGATTAATTGTCCCTTTGTTGATGTCTTTTGAGTTAAATTACATTTTCTTTCAGTTGGTTTAGAGTGTGAAATAATGACTTGTTTTTTCTTCCTAATATTACAATGCTAATTATGGGTTATGGAATTTATTTAAGGTTATTCATATTTGTTTAGTAGACTATGGTTATTGATGTTGTAATAAGTTTTAGCAGCTTTAAGCAGTTTGTATAAACTTGAAATCTTTTTATTTTCCTTATTAGACTTCAAATCCCAAATTGAAAATTTGGTTGGTATCTCTTCTCTTGAGTCTCCAACATAAGGGTGATTGTTCAATTTGTTTTACATACTATGGTTAAATTTGGAGTGTTGATTTTCGTTTTGAACTATAAAAAATGTTCTTTTACGGACATCTGAAGCGAACAGCTGGACCTGTATGGATCTTTATGTTTTTGCAACTCCTGGGAGGGTTACTTTGGATTACTACTTTTCTGCTCGAGTGCACACATTGAAATTTGATTCTTGGGAAGACACTGCTGAGTTGGAATATGTATGTTTGATTAATTTTATGTCATTGAATATCATTGATAACATGTTTACTGCATGTAAATGACATTTCTGATTCATTTTTGAGCAGGTAAAGCGGAATGGGATCTCTGTATTTCTAATGCCATCTGGAATGATTGGCACATTGCTTTCTTTAGTAGATGTACTGCCTCTGTTTTCTAATAGTATCTGGGGTCAGAATGGCAACCTTGCTTTTATGAAAACACGCATGGGTGCTTCATTTGAAAAACGTCCTTAGCCATGGCGTGCAATAATAAATCCAGAAGATGTGCATTCTGGTGACTTTTTGGCAGTGTCAAAGATCCGTGGTTGGTGGAGGGGATTTGAGACGTTAGAAAAATGGGTGACTGGAGCGTTTGCTGGTCATACTGCTGTTTGCTTGAAGGATGACATGGATAATCTATGGGTTGCTGAATCAGGACATCGAAACGAAAAAGCGTGCTATAAATAACACGTGGATTGCAGATTGTATATTTATTTATCTATTTGTTTCTCTTTGCTTCTTTTCCTCTTCATTAGTCTTACGATTTCCAGTGAGAGGAAAATTTAAAGGAGTTCAAATGCTGTCCAGGATTCGCTAACTTTTGGTTTTGACACCTTATCTAGTTGATGTATGATGTATCATCACCCTTTAACTATTATCAGATGTTGATCTCACTGTATCAAGTTGACTTCAACATTATTGCTGTGCTCCCTCCTCTTCCTCTTCCTCTGGTTGGGTTGAGGGGTATGCAGCAGGGGAGTGTCTTCAATTAGAATGAGTGAGGTCGTGAAATTTTAGTATGATTTGGTAGCTACTTTTGCCCAGGAAAGAAAATTTATGAAGATACGAAATTCACAAATTAAAAATTGGGATTTTTAATAGAGATTATGGTAGCTATGTTATTGAGATATTTTATTTAGGGCTTTCTTCCTTATGCCATTTGCTTGCATGAATTTTGCAGGGCAAAGAAATTACAGTGCTTATTCCATGGGATGAATGGTAGGAGCTGTCACCGAATGACAGTTTTAATCCGCAGATAGCCTTGCTTCCTTTACATCCAGATATACATGCAAAGTTCAACTCCACCGCAGCTTGGCAGTATGCTTGGAGCATGTCAGGCAAGCCATATGGTTACCACAACGTGATATTTAGTTGGATAGACACTGTAGCTGACAACTATCCCCCACCTCTTGATGCTCACTTGGTAGGCATCTTCTCTGATCAATCTGTGCATCTTGAGTATGCTCTACTGAAGTTGTGTTCAGGATCAGCAGATGGTTTTACTGGCAAATTATTGAGATACTGAGCTTGCTAAATGAAGGTCATTTCCCAAGTCCTAACTTGACGATTTTGATTGGCGGTCATTTCTGTCATGTTTATGTGGACTAGAGTGCGGCCAGCATATGCTGCAAAATTGTGGAATGAAGCGCTAAATAAGCGGCTACGGACTGAGGTATTGTGCTTATTCCCGTGTTACTTTTATAAATCTATAACTGTTACTTTATGAGAAATAGTGAATCCCCCTTCTTCCCGCTCTCTCTCTCTCTCTCTCTCTCTAATAGATGATTTTGGACTTTCACCAATTCAGGATCATGGGAAGATATAGGTTAATTAGGTAATCTGTTATGGTGGAGTTGTTTGGATTAGGTGAGACTTTGCGTGAGCTGAAGAAGAATTTGTTATTTTGAACTCTACCTATTTTCGTAGGATTTGGATTTGTACGGAATTTTAGAGGAGACTGGAAGGCGTGGCATAGCCTTTGATCAATTAATTTCCATCCCAGAACAAGATGAATGGGTATACAGTGATGGAAAGTTAAGAACATGTGTTTCCTTTGTTCTTGAGATGTATAAAGAGGCTGGGTTCTTTGGTCCTATTTCTAACTCAATTCAAGCAACAGAATTCACTGTAAGTATCAATACTTTTGTCTTCCTTTTAATTTCAATATTGTTTTGACTTGATCTTATAGGGAATGGCATGACTTTTTATTTACAGATTCGTGATGTCTACAAGCTTAAAAGTTTTGAGAACTACCAAATACGGCTGCCTAGTTGGTGCAACAACGAGAATGACCGGCCTCCATTCTGTCAGATTCTTGGTGAGTATTGGTTGGAATTGCCACATTGTAACACCTTAGAGCCATATGTCAACATGAACGAAAATTGCCCATCCTTGGCTCCAAATCATGATAGGCCCACGAGATGTTAAGTTTGATTGCAATCTGTTAGTAGACTAGTGCTCCCACTCACGTTTGTATTAAATGATAAGACGCCTTTCTCGAAATGTTGTACAACTTTACTAGCTCTATTTATGCTTCCAGATTCCTGCTAGATATACTCAATTTCTGTAAATGGTATTTTCAATGTTACTAAAGTCAACAACATTTATGTACTAGTTTTGTTGCATTATTTATTCGTGATCACAAACATCTGAATTAGTGCTTTTGGAATTATTGCAAGCGAGCTGGAACTCGTAACAGTGGCAAGCTTTTTGATCACGTTGTTCATTTTACGTTAGACATTGTTTAGTGTTCAATTGAGGAGATCTGGCAACATAGTTATTAATTTTGTTTTAGTATAGGTCATGCTTTAATTATATTAAAATATGATAAATTTATAAATAATTTTTTATATTAAATTTGATATTAAATAATATTGATTATTTTTATTAGTTTTAATTTATTTTGATGAATTTTAGTGAAATAAAATATTTCGATTGATATGTGAATGTGAAATATATCATTTAATTTTTATTTTTATTTTGTTATTTAATTATTTTTAATTTAATAAAAATAAAATTAATTGACAAAATAACCTTTAAAATTGAGTTTCTTTATTTTTTATTTTAATTTTTTTATATTTTATTTTTTCAAATCAAAATTTACAAGTGTTTAAATTTTTTTTCAAGAAAACAATTATATTCCTTTTATAAAATTTAATAATCATTAAACTTTAGTTAATTTTTTTTTATCTCTTTATTCTTAATATTTATATAAAAAATACTTATTTAAATATCATGTGATCAGATTAAGTATTTAAAAATATCGTAAAAAATTTATGATATTATTTCTTATATTTTTAAGCTTAGTTATTTAATTTTTAAATACATTACATAGTTATTTTATAAATTATTAATATTATTATAATGCATAAATTCGTATTTGTTTATAAATATATTTGTATTAAATCAAAAAATATGAAATAATATACTAAAATAATTAATATCAATATATACCATATTTTTAAAAAAAACTTGAAACGTTGCCCAATAAGATATTAATAAACTTGCCCGGCAATACCTGCTCGTCTAATTAGCCTAATAATCATCATTTTTTCTTGTATTTAGCCTAGTCAATATCATCGTTTCTGAAAAGGAGACTCATTGTAGAAGAATTAGCATGAACTTTGGGCGAGCTCGCTAGGAAACCTGGTTTGGCTTTAGATTTGGGTAATTATAAGTTTTAAGCCTTTGACAATTTTGTAAATGGGTTTAACAAAAAATATATATGTTTTATATTTAGTTTGTTAACATAAATTATAATATAATAATTTTTATATTTTACATAATTTAATATGAACAGATACAATAAGAAATTCTTATTCTATTTTACAGCTAGAAGCAATATCAAGTTTAGGCCTGCCTTTTTTATCTTTCTAAACTCTAAAGCCAAGGTTTAAATGCTTTCTACGACCAGTATCTGACTTCGATACATGAATAATAATAATAATAATAATAATAATAATAATAATTATTCTCCATCCAAATCCAAATCCAATAATAATAATAATAATAATAATAATAATAATTATTCCAAATCCAAATCAAATTTCTCCATCCCAAAGCTCCTCAATTGTCTTGAAAGGTCCATATTGGGAGGTAAAAAGTTCTCCATCGCATCCCCTGCTTTGTGGGAGTTCATGGATCCTTTTCAGCTCGTCCTCGCTCAATGACCAATTGAATATCTCAAGGTTTTGCTTCATCCTCTCACCATTGAAGCTCTTTACTAATATACTCGCCCCTTGTTCATATGCCCATCTCAGACATATCTATTTTTTGATTAGCAATCAAGCTTTAATGCGTCTTCCATTCATCTAAAATTTCAAAACAGAAAGAGAAAAAAAGGAGATAAAACCATAGCTAGAGGTGGATCCAGTAGCAAAGGTAGGGTGTTCATAAGACACCAAAAAATTGAAAAACAAGATAATTTTAAAGAAATTTTTTTCTGGACAGTTTCAAAAATTTTCTTTGAACAAACACCCCAAAAAAAATTGTGGATACCCCACTAGCCATAGCACTAATATAACTTTAGTTAAGATAAAAAAGCACCTGAGGAACTGTCTTCCCTTTGGCCTTGGCGATTTCCTTCAGCACTTCACACTCCAGAACTCTATTGGTGCCCCAAGGGGTCCCTGTGGCTCCCAATGGAGAGTAACCTTCCAAAAGGATCCCATTTGCATAGCAAAACTCTCTTAGCTTCTTTTGGTTCCACAGCGGATTGAATTCCACCTAGAAAAAATTGCTGACAACTTCACCTATCTCAACTCCAGTGTTCAAACCAGATTGAATGCAAGTGTGTATCAGGGATAGTTATACCTGATTAACAGCCGGAGGGATCTCTGCAAAGGAAAGGAAGTCAGCTAATTTTTTGCAGGAAAAATTGCTGACACCAATGGACTTTGTGAGGCCAAGCCTCTGGCAATCTTCCATCCCTGCCCACACGGAACCGAAATCCATAGGGAGTAAGTCTTCCTTCCTTATTGGTAATTCGTAAATCCCTGGCTTTATGCTAATAGGCCAGTGAATAAGATAGAGATCGAGGTACTCCAAGTCGAGATTTCTTCATGAAAAACAGTTTAGACAAAGAATTTACTATGTCAGTGGTCAATATATATGTGTCGAGACGGAGGAAATGCATGCAAGTAAGAGGGCAATATATATCTTACTGTAAGCTCCTGCGAAGGGCAGGGAGAACAAGTTCTCCATGGCCATCGCTGCACCACAACTTCGAAGTGATGAAGAGCTCTTCTCGAGATTTAATTAAGCCAAGCGAAATTGCTTCTTTGATTGCTTCACCAAGCGGCTGCTCTGTTCCGTATAAGGAAGCTGTATCAAAGTGCCTATAACCAAGCTCAATTGCTTGGAGAATCGCCTGCTTTGTAACTTGTGGTGGTACGACTGGGAAGACCGCCGTGCCAAAGCCCAAACGCGGCATTCTCTGCCCACTTGAGCTCAAAACCTGTTCTGGAATACTAAAAAAAGTTGCCTCCAAACTGCTTTCCATCTGCTTAATTTGCCCTGTTGATCTAGTCTTTCCAACAAGTCTGAGATCTGCTTTTGTTTCTGTTGAAATGTGAATAAATCAAGTGTAAAGCCTTGGTATTATAAAGGCTGAGCTTGAGCACAAACAAAAAAAGATAAGAGGCTGAGCTCTTTCGACTTCTTGGATGTTAGATAAGACTTTTGACTACGCGCGAGGGGCCTGATGTGAGCTCTTCACCCAAACTTAGATTATCGAAGTCCATGTTATCTTTAAAGGTAATATTCTGTAATATTTTAAAATTATATAATTGAACGTAATATTAAAAATATTATATTATAATTAAATAATATTTAAAATTACGATGTAATTATAATATTATTTGAAATTCTATTTTTAATTAATAAAAATCTTTTATATATAAATAAAGATGTTGTGTATTCTTTTTAGAATATTAACAATTTACAATATCGTATTTTTAATATTGCATTTAACTGTCTAATTAAAGATTATTGTAAAAGATTACCCCTAGCATTTAATCAACTCGGTGGTTGAGAGAAAAAGAGAGTAGGAAATACGCTTCAATTAGCCTTCTGAGAACTATGCTCTGTAGAAGTAAGCCAGTCTTGTAAATGCAAGCGAGTAGATCTCAAGACAGTATGTTGGCTGACCTTTGAGGAGTAGTTAGAGTTCCCGTAGAAGTCAGTTTAGTCATCACAAAACATTGAGTACAGTAGCAAATTTAGACAACCTATGGCAGACCTATGTTTAACAGAAGAAGAAAGAGAGCGGGTCCAAACAACGGTGGGTGAAACAGGAAACAAGACGGATAAAACAGAGGCATGGATGGTTGGCAAGCTGCTCGCATACCGACCTTTCAACAAAGAGGTAATGAAAACAACGCTAAAACTAATATATGGACGATTTCTAGTGATGTGGACATAGCAGATCTAGAAGACAATTTATTCTTGTTTAAATTTTCCTCGGTGACGGAAAAGAGGAGGGTTTTGGAAGGATCACCATGGAGTTTCGATAAACAGCTGCTATTATTTCATGAGTACAAAGGGAAGCTGAAGGCTAAAGACTATGTATTTTCACAAGCATCATTTTGGATTAAGGTCTATGGCCTGCCGCTCGGGATGAGAAACCAAGAAACAGCAAGAAACATAGGAAGTAAAATCAGTTCACACACCTTTGTTACTCAAGTAATATTGCTCTCCAGAGGTTTTGGAATGAAGGCGCCCTCCATTGGTACCCATGGATCTGTAAACACCTTGATATGCTCCCCCTTACCCACATGCCACCTTACCCCCATATTTAACACCTCTTTTGGCTTTACATAAATTTCTCCATGTACAGAATGGAAGCCCCACATCCACTTCAAAGAAAGTCTTATTGGGTGTCATAACGTATAGATCTATGACCTATTGCTAGATATAGATTAAAAGAGTTATCACCAATTTTTTTTATTAAGGTATGATTAGTTACCTAACAAAATTTGTCCCATTTAAAAAGAAATTCTAAGATTGACTTAGGTATCTTTAAATAATAAATTCTAGTCCATAAAATTAAATTTTAGATTCGAAAGTATGATTATGCATGAGTAAGGTTATAACACCCTTACAACTCTCATCCAAAGGACAGTACCAGTTTGATTTCAAATTATCAAAGTCTTAAAATATTCTTATAATTTTATCAAATTATTTAATTATTAAAAATTAATTCTAAATTTGCTCTAATAGTTTGGTAGCAATTTAAAATAATTTTTTTACCTTAAGAGTATTCAAGGAGATTAGTGTCCCACTCTTAGAAGGCTTCGTCGTTGGGTTTATTAATATATTTTTATTGAAGAAAATAATTAATAAAATTTTTCAATAATTTAGTAAGATTTATTTTGATGTAGATCTCTTAATAATTTAGTGAGATTTTCTTATATATTTATTTTTAGAAAATGTATTAAATCTCCTAATAGTTTAGTAAAACTTAATTTAAGATGCAAATCCTCTAACAGTTTGGTAGGATCAAAACAAAATATTTTATTAGTAATAATTTTTTATAAAAATTTACTTATGATATTCGCAAGAATGAAAAATTCGCAAGATTTCAAATTTTGTAGAGATTCTAGATTTGCAAAGGTTTTAGGTTCGCAAGAAATTCAAAGACTCGTAAAAGCTTCAATTTCGCAGGAAATTAAGGTTCACAAGAAATTCAGATTTGTACAAAATTCAAAGATTCGTAAGAAATTCAAAGATTCACAAGAGCTTTAGTATTGTAAGAAATTCAAGGTCACAAAAAATTCAAGTTCGCAAGAAATTCAAAGGTTATAAGAAATTCAGATTCGCAAAAACTTTAAAGATTCGCAAGAGATTCAGGTTCGCAAGAAATTCAATGATTCGCATTCAAAAGATCTAAAATATAAAGCTTTATGTTTGAAAAACTCAGTGATTCACATCAAAGATTTCAAGGTTCAAAGATTCTTGTTTGAAAATTTTCAAGGTCTCACATTCGAAAGTTAAATATTTTCATTGAAAATTTTACGATTCACATCCAAATTTTCATTGAAAATTTTACGATTCAAATTTTCATTGAAAATTTTACGATTCACATCCAAATTTTCATTGAAAATTTTACGATTCAAATTTTCATTGAAAATTTTACGATTCACATCCAAATTTTCAAAGATTCACATTCGAAAAATTTTAGGATTCACATCTGAAAGTTAAAGATTTTCATCGAAAAATTTTGGGATTCGTATCTGAAATTTCAAAGATTCACATTCAAAAAGTTTTAGGGTTTCATATCCAAAATTTAAAGAATCTTATTTGTAAAGTTTATTTAAACAAAGGCTCCATAAATTTAAAAGTTTGGAAAGTTCGTCAATAAAACATATCATTATGAAAGATATTCTTCATTTGAAGATTCAAAAGAAAAAAATTTTCCCAATCACAGTCAAATTCTTGTACGCGACAAATGTCATGCAAATATCTTCTAAATGATGCAAATGCCACAATCTGAATTCTCACTAAATGTTGCAAATGCCAATGTCATACTCTAATTCAAATGTTCTCTACATGATGCAAATGTATGCCTCAACAATAATGCAAATCCATACCCCAACAATGATGTAAATGCAATTATCACAATGTATGTAATGCAAATGTCACTAAATCGATATCATGAAATTCTAATCATAGTAATAAGGTTCTCAAGACTCCACCATTCCTACTTAGCTTCTCAGTACTAACAATCTCAAAACAAATTTTGTCAACTAATCCATGTCATTTTTCTCATATGGTCACAACTCATAGGTTTGGCTTTTTTAAATCATTTTCTCAAGCTTATTTCACTTCTTTCATTTTGGATTTCTTTCAAAAGAATGAAAAAATCTTTTATGAATATTGTCATTCCTTTATTTACTATCATTCTAATTTATGACAAATATGATACATTTTCTTGATTCATTGAGAGAATGTACACTTGGTAAAAAATTAAAAAAAATAGGTCTTTATTATTAAAAGAAAAAAAAAGGTATAGTCAAGAATAGCTCAAAGATAAATAAAAGCAAAATGTTGTGACTATGTAAATGGGATATTAACATCCATAATAATGACTGTTCAGATAATTTTGAACTCAAACTCAGAATCCTCTTTAAAAAACACATTCCATCAATATCTTCGATCTTGAGCCAATCATCATTCTCATTCCTGGGATCTTCAAGTGAAGCTATATTTCTAAGTTTCTATATTTACTTAAACCGCCCTCTTAGGTTTTTAGTTTAAATCTTCCTTTTTTTTATTTTTTGTTTTTGTTTCATTTTTTCATTTTTTTTGCACACCCCTTTCTCATCTTTTCTTCTCATTTCTCTTTCCCCTTTGATCCATTAATGATGCTTTGATCAAAACTCCAAGTAATCCAATGGCAAATCTGCCTTAATTCAATTTATGATTTTCCAATTCGAGTATTCACATTCAATCAAAATAAACTTTTAAGGGACATAACGTGAGCTCGGGTGAGGGGTTATGAAAGAAATTGATAAAAAAGGTTCAAACTCTATTTGAAAGGTTATTAAACCAAGAAGCATTTCTTTTCATATGAAGCACCTTGAAATTTTACCCCATCAATTTCTCTTTCATTTTTTCCTTTTTCGTTCTTTTTTTCCTTTTTTTTTTCTTTCATCATTTTTTAAAAAAAATTTGAGCACAAAAGGGTTTTGCCCTTGAAATCACTAAAATAAACAAGTTTTTCAAAGTTTGCCCTAATATGGGGTAGTCCTTAGCTAAGGTCTCTTGAAAAAAAAATTCAACAGGCTCAAATGGGGTAGCAAGGGATAATTTTACTATTTTTGTGAAAGATACAAGAAAAATGGCCATTTATTAATTACAATATGAATATTTTCAATGGAGAACATTGATTTACTAAGAATAAACTTGTGAATGAACCATTGCAAAGATCATGTATTGCATCACTTTTAAAATTCTTCACCATATTTATTTTCTTTTATTCAATAGTTATAATGAATCAACAATCTCAATTCATCAATCATATCATCATGAATGATATTTTCAAAATCAAATCTAAATTATTGTTATAATTATCTGAATATTCATTATTTAAAATAAAAAAATTGATATAGTGAAAAGATGTGATAAGGTGAAAGAATGTAACAGTAGTTCACATGAAAAAGGAAATGTCATGAAAAAGTATCAAATCTACCATTTTTGTTAAAATGATAAAAAATAATATGAAACTAAATACATAAAAAAAGATCTATATTTTTAAGAAATCTTAAGATTATAAGCAGTTTCAATCAGTTTCTCTAAAATCATACACCTGGGTGATTAGGCAGAGGGCCTTTGTGGATATTTAGCTTTCCTGATTCATTGAAGCTCATCGAGCCTACTCGAATCAAACTTTGTACCTTATGCTTAAAAGCAGAATAAGTTTCTGTGGAGTGACTCACATTCTCATTATGGTAGTCATTTGTGACATTAACATTGTACCGTTTGGGATAAGGTGGCTTCAATAGTTTCAAACAGATTGGAGATACTAACTCATTCTTGACTAATTTTGGAAATACCTCATTATAAGTTATGGGAATAAGATTAATGTGAACTCTCTCTTGATTGCCTCTGGATCTTCTCAAATCACTTGCTTGATTGTTAGGCTTAGAAACTAGTGTAGTAATAGGATTAGGTCGATATGTCAATGCTTGAAAAGCTGGTTGATGAAAACTTAAAGCGATGTTATTCATGGTTGGAAAATAAGACTGATAAGGAATTTGTGCAACATTATTAACTGTCGAGTAGTAAACAGGATAAACACATGGTGGGTATAAAACATAACTTCTGAATTGTTGCCCCTTAAAACTCACCGCTTGGGCTTTAACTTTTTTTTTCTTAGGCATCCCACCTTTCTTGGCACTATTGGCCTCTCATTCCTCAAGCTTGCCACTTTTAATGCCATTTTCGATAATCTTCCTTGAGATCATTATATTAGTAAAATTTTTGTTGTATTCCCTATCATCTTCTCATAATAGGGTGACCTCCAAGTGCTCAAAAATAAAATCATCATTTTTTTTCAATTAAATGTGGTTAGACCTGAACAGCTATATCCTGCCACTTCTGGACATATTCTTTGAATGATTTCGTCACCTTTTTTTTCATACTCTACAAAAAAAAGGTAATTAAGAGCCATATCTATAATATGATGGTATTGATTGATGAAAAAATGAGTCAAATCCTTCCATGATTGAATGCAGGTCCTGTCTAACTGAACATATCACTTTATAGTAAAACTAGTGAAATTATCTTAGAATACATGCATAAGTAGCTTCTCATTACTAGCATAGGCTGGTATTTTTCAACAGTACATGGTGACATGAGTTATCGGATACTTAGTATCATTATGCTTTTAAAACTCCAAAACTTTAAATTTTAGAAGAATCATAACATTTGACAAAGGTCGGCAGCATCCATAGAGCTATAAAAATCTATTCCTTTAATAACTCACAACCTTTCATCGAGCATGTTCATCTTCTAATCAGCTTTTGAATCTTTCAAAGCCTTAACATTTTCAATTTCTTTTTTGAGATGTCTAAATTAAGAACTTAGACAGGTTTAATAGCCTTTTCAACAAGGGCAGGGTTGTCATAGCTTTAGACATTCCCTTTGCTGGGTGTAGCAGCATTTTTAAGTAAGTATAGCCTATCAAAAATGCAAATTATTATGATGGAACACTTTGAGTGGATTAGGCTTGATATGGACCATAACTAAAAAAATATAGAGGATCAGCAATGTCATGTGAAACATCTTTTTCTATGACCTTTCCTTTATTCAACTTGCCTAATGCCTAAAAGATTTTGCTTAGCTCTCCTTTAATCTCATCTTAGGCTTTTTCTAATTTTTGAACACAGCTTACATTATCTTGTTCCATTCTTCTAGCTTGAGTCCGTGTATTGTACTTGTAGTGAGTTAGTTAAGCTATCTTTGAACCTTAATTTTCCACAGTTAGGGTATAGATTTAGAGTGATATTTATATGACCATCAAATTATGCATGAGATTAAATGCAGAAATGCATGAATGCAACAAGAAAGATTTAATGATGTAAATGTATGCATATGCAATAAAAAAAAGGGCTAGTACAAAAAAAATTATATATAAAAAGAATAATATATACAAAAAAAACAATGTAAAAGATTAGTATGCAAATACAAAGAAAATATATAAATTTACAAGCAAAAAAAAATCCCATCATATGTCATATTTGGGCTAACACAAGAGAAGGCATGGCTCTAACTTAGTTTCGGACTCTTATGGTTTATTTACATGCTAAGTTTAAAAATTTGACAATATAAGGGTTTCCAAATTGTTCTTTACATAATTGTCCATTATAGACTAATAAGGCACCCCAATCCTCACCCATTATAAGTTATAATTGAAAAAATATTCAATTTGAGCGAGAGTTTTTCTATAGCCTATGTGAAGACATGAAATCTCATGAAAGCATAGATATTTGACTCCCTCATGAGGGATAGAATTCGGGTATAAAACTCATGTTATGCATGTACAAATGAATGACAGATATAAAATGAATAAATAAATAAAATACAAACAAGGAAAGAAAAAAAAAATCTCAAATTTATTAGGTTAGGCTTGGACAATAAGAAATTATTTATTGGTTTAACTCTTGACTTCTCTAGTGGAGTCACCAAACTGTCATAACATATAAATCTGTAGATCTACTGTTAGACATGGATTAAAGGAGTTGCCACCAATCTTTTTTGTTAAGGTTTGATTGGTCACCTAATAAAATTTGTTCCATTTAAAGAAGAGTCTCAAGATTGACTTAGGTATTTTTAAATAGTAGATTCTCGTCAACGAAATCAGATTTTAAGTTCGGAAGTGCAGTTATACGTGAGGAAGGTTATAGCACCATCACAACGCCATCCAAAAGATGGTAGCAATTTGATTTCAAATTATCCAAGTCTTAAAATATTCTTATAATTTTACCAAATTATTCAATTATCAAAAAATAATCCTAAATTCACTTTTATAGTTTGGTAGCAATTTAAGATAATTTTCTCACCTCAAGAGTATTCATAAAGACTAATGTCCCACTTTGAAGAGGTTCCATCATCGAGTTCATTAATATATTTTTATTTAAGAAAATAATTAGTAAAATTTTTCGGTAGTTTGGTAAGATTTACTTTGATGCAGATCTCCCAATAGTTTGGTGAGATTTTCTTGTAAATTTATTTTTAAAAAATGCATTAAATCTTTTAATAGTTTGGTAAGATTTAATTTAAGATGCAAATCCTTATAGATATCAAATTTTGTCTGAAATATTTTTCAACATGATTAACCCAAAGCTCATTTGAGAACATAGGTTGAAACCATTCATGAGGATAATTTACAACCCATAAAAAGCTCACAAATTAGCTCATTTAGAAATCCAAAGTCAACTCCGGTCAAATCCGATCGAACTAAGTTAAAATCGCATAAAACTTGGTCAAAATGAATAAAACCCGGGTCAATTTGTTAAAATTCATAACATAATTAAAATTAATGTGGTGTAAAATTAAATTTGAGGATTTTTAAAACATTAAAATTTTTAGTTACATCTCGAGAAGTATGAAATTATCAAAATACCCTTATAAGGATATTTTCGTAATTTAACATTCTTGAACTCAAAATTTTGTGAAACTTTTCAGATCTCAATATGATTTTCGGTGCATTTGAAATCATAACAGAACCCCAAGAAATGTAAAATTATCAAAATACCCTTATAAAAATATTTTTGTAATTTGACCTTTTCGAATTCGGATTTTCACGAAACTTTTCAAATCTCAATTTTATAATATTTCATGATTTTTTATGTTTTAAAATTTTAAAAATGATCATGAACATTGATTTCTAAAAAAATGGTCTAAATACCAAAAACTTTATACTATAAATAAAATGATCTTTTCATAAATTTAAAAAATAAAAATTCAACGTTTGCAGTAAATAATGTGAATCATTGGATCTCCTTTGAATTTTAATCCAATCGATAAAGCTTGCTCCTCGAAGAAAATAAAAGAAGAAACTTTGGCCCTTGGATGCTATTTGATCCAAGGGCCTGTATTCACCAAGAAAGAAAAAGTCAGTTATTCTATACAAAAGAGGGGTCTGTCAAACAAAGAGGTATGCTCCCTCCTCTCCCTCTTCCTCTGGTTGCGTTGAGGGGTATGCAGGAGGGGTGTGTCTTCAATTAGAATGAGTGAGGTCGTGAAATTTTAGCATGATTTGGTGGGTACTTTTGCCCAGGAAAGAAATTTTGTGAAGATACGAAATTCACAAATTAAAAATTGGAATTTTTAATAGAGATTATGGTAACTGTGTTATTGAGATATTTTATTTAGGGCTTTCTTCCTTATGCATTTTGCTTGCATGAATTTTGCAGGGCAAAGAAATTACAGTGCTTATTCCATAGGATGAATGGTGGGAGCTGTCACTGAATGACAGTTTTAATCCGCAGATAGCCTTGCTTCCTTTACATCCAGATATACATGCAAAGTTCAACTCCACCGCAGCTTGGCAGTATGGTCGGAGCATGTCAGGCAAGCCATATGGTTACCACAACGTGATATTTAGTTGGACAGACACTGTAGCTGACAACTATCCCCCACCTCTTGATGCTCACTTTGTAGGCATCTTCTCTGATCATTCTGTGCATCTTGAGTATGCTCTGCTGAAGTTGTGTTCAGGATCAGCAGATGGTTTTACTGGCAAAATATTGAGATACTGAGCTTGCTAAATGAAGGTCATTTCTCAGGTCCTAACTTGACGATTTTGATTGCCGGTCATTTCTTCATTTTTATGTGGACTAGAGTGCGGCCAGCATATTTATTCCTTTGTTACTTTTATAAATCTATTACTGTTACTTTATGAGAAATAGTGCATCCCCCCCCCCCCCTTCCCCCTCTCTCTCTCTCTCTAATAAATGATTTTGTACTTTCACGAATTCAGGATCATGGGAAGATATAGGTTAATTAGTAATCTGTTATGGTGGTGTTGTTCGAATTAGGTGAGACTTTGCATGAGCTGAAGAATTTATTATTTTGAACTCTACCTATTTTCGTAGGATTTGGATTTGTACGAAATTATTATTTTGCTGCTACCTATTTACAGCTAGCAGCAATATCAAGTTTAGGCCTGCCTTTTTTTATCCTTCTAAACTCTAAAGCCAAGGTTTAAATGTTTTCTACTACTAGTATCTGACTTCGATACATTAATAATAATAATAATTATTATAATTATTATTATTATAGAAAATAGCAATGAAAATATTTGGAGAGCGGATGAAGGAATATTCCAAAATCCAAATCAAATTTCTCCATCCCAAAGCTCCTCAATTGTCTTGAAAGGTCCATATTGGGAGATAAAAAGTTCTCCATCGCATCCCCTGCTTTGTGGGAGTTCGTGGATCCTTTTCCGCTCGTCCTCGCTCAATGACCAATTGAATATCTCAAGGTTTTGCTTCATCCTCTTACCATTGAAGCTCTTCACTAATAAACTCGCACCTAGTTCATACGCCCATCTCAGGCATATCTGTTTTTTGATTAGCAATCAAGCTTTAACGTGTCTTCCATTCATCTAAAATTTCAAAACAGAAAGAGAAAAAAGGGAGATAAAACCATAGCTAGTGGATCCAGTAGCAAAGGTAGGGTGTTCATAAGACACCAAAAAATTGAAAAACAAGATAATTTAAAAGAAAATTTTTTCTGGACAGTTTCAAAATTTTTCTTTGAACAAACACTCCAAAAAAAATTGTGGATACCCCACTAGCCATAGCACTAATATAACTTTGGTTAAGGAAAAAAGCACCAGAGGAACTGTCTTCCCTTTGGCCTTGGCGATTTCCTTCAGGCACTTCACACTCCAGAACTCTATTGATGCCCCAATGGGTTCCTGCGGCTCCCAATGGAGAGTAACCTTCCAAAAGGATCCCATTTGCATTGCAAAAGTCTCCCAGCTTCTTTTGGTTCCACAGCGGATTGAATTCCACCTAGCAAAATTTGTTAACAACTTCACCTATCTCAACTCCAGTGTTCAAACCAGATTGAATGCAAGTGTGTATCAGGGATAGTTATACCTGATTAACAGCCGGAGGGATCCCTGCAAAGGAAAGGATGTCAGCTAATTTTTTGCTGGAAAAATTGCAGACACCAATGGACTTTGTGAGGCCAAGCCTCTGGCAATCTTCCATCGCTGCCCACACGGAACCAAAATCCATGGGGAGGAAGTCTACCTTATTGGGAATTCGTAAATCCCTGGCTTTATGCTAAAAGGCCAGTGAATAAGATAGAGATCGAGGTACTCCAACTTGAGATTTCTTCATGAAAAACAGTTTAGACAGAGAATTTATTATGTCAGTGGTCAATATATATATATATATATATATATCGAGATGGAGGAAATGCATGCACTTAAGAGGGCAATGTATATTTTACTGTAAGCTCCTGTGAAGGGCAGGGAGAACAAGTTCTCCATGACCATCGCTGCACCACAGCTTCGAAGTGATGAAAAGCTCTTCTCGAAATTTAATTAGGCCAAGCGAAATTGCTTCTTTGATTGCTTCACCAAGCAGCTGCTCTGTTCCGTATATGGAAGCTGCATCAAAGTGCCTATAACCAAGCTCAATTGCTTGAAGAATCCCCTGCTTTGTAACTTGTGGTGGTACTAATGGGTAGACCGCCGTGCCAAAGCCCAAACGCGGCATTCTCTGCCCACTTGAGCTCAAAACCTGTTCTGGAATCCTAAAAAAAGTTGCCTCCAAACAGCTTTCCATCTGCTTAATTTGCCCTGTTGATCTAGCTTTTCCAACAACTCTAAGTTCTGCTTTTGTTTCTGTTGAAATGTGAATAAATCATGTGTAAAGCCTTGGTATTATAAAGGCTGAGCTTGTCCACAAACAAAGTGAAGATAAGAGGCTGAGCTCTTTTGACGTCTTGGATGGTATATGACTTATGACCGCGCGCGCGCGAGGGGCATGATATGAATACTTCACCACTTAGATTATTGAAGTCCATTTCACCGTCAAAGGCAATATTCTGTAATATTTTAAATTTATATAAATCGAATATAATATTAAAATTAAATAATATCTAAAATTACGAAACGATATTTTTTGAGATTCTATCTATAAGTGTAAAAATCTTTTATATATAAATAAAGATTCTATGGATTCTTTTTAGAATATTAGCAATTTACAATATCATATTTCTAATATTGCATTTAATTATCTAATTAAAGAATATTATAAACTATTACCGTTAGCAATTAGTCAACTCGGTGGATGAGAGACGCTGTTAACTATGTTCTAATGATGTCGTATATTTAATTTTTATATAGTCTTGCAGACAGGTGAGGATTATTGCAATGAAGTGGAGACGGCAAAGATTAAAGGTGAATTTTTTTTTAAAATAAAGATTCAATGACATTATGTAAAATTTTTTGAATTTAATTATTAGGTTTTATGTTCCGTATATATGGTATCATACAATAAAATTTTAAATTAAATAAAAATATATAACTATTTTTAACAATTAAAAATTTCAACAATTAAATGCCCTTTTTTTATATATTTAATTGTTGAAAATTTTAATTGTTAAAAATAGTCATGTAATTTTAATTAATTTAAAATTTTATTGTATAATACCATATATATAGATCATAAAATCTAATAATTAAATTCAAAAAAATTTACATTAATATTAGTGAATTTTTAAATATATTATTTACATTAAATTTATGTTATAAAATAAATTATTAGTAATTGATGTGATATAATGTTGATTTGAAACTTTACATGCATGATAAACATTAAAATATTATTAAATCCAACTATTTGATTTTTAAAATATTATTATTTTTATACTTTCTTTGTCCCAATCAAATTGATACTAGTCGATTTTTGTTATTAAAAAGTTTTAAAGTTTGATTTTTTTTTGTTTTATATTTATAATTGACAAAAATTTTTAAAATTTGTTTAGATAAATAATTTTGTAAAATTTAATTCGTTAAAGTTGAAAATTTTCAACCAAAACAAATCGAACAAGTAACAACTTTATTGAAACAGATATAGTTAAAATTTCTTTAAAAAGATGTAAAATTTATTATTTTATACTGATTTAACTTGATGCTTCCCAAAAAATGGAATCGTGGTTTCTGATAATATTTATCGTATACTTTTTAGACAAAACTTGGGAGGCTTAAACAAAAATAACCACAAAGTTGGATATTCATTTAATTTTGCTAGGTGTCCGTGCTTTTTTTTCCTAAGTTCTCAGAGACCTTTTTGTTAGAAACATAGACGTTACTTATTACTTAACATCAGTTTAAGAGTTCAATTGAAATTTTTTTATTGCATTTGAAAGTGTGTTTTGTGATTAAATTTGATGCGGTAAAAACCCTTCAATCAAATTACGAATTAAATGAATTTGTTAAGTCAGGTTATTAAGACAAAAAATTACGACAAATTTCAATATTTATTTAATTTTGCTAGTTATAAGAGTTTTTTTTTGTTTTCAAGGGTCCTAGGTAAGCTTATAAGATTTCAATTTTCTATTTCTTTTGGATTTACTCAAATGTCCTAAAAAAATAGTATGACCTTAGCCTTATCCAAATTCAACTCAACTGAGAAGAATTACAAATCCGATTGAGTTGGATTATATTTGAAATATCATAAAAACTATAGAGTGTATTATAAAATTATGTTGTATTTAAAATCTAGGCTTCGGCTAAGCCGGGCTTCAAAACGCCAAGCACGTGTAGTGCTCGAAAATTCATTGGGCTTCTCTGATTTCTTCTATAACAGGTATCCCAATGGATTCGCGAATCTAGCGGACTACCCAACATACTTCAATGCGAAAATTTTATATCAAGCACGTTCTGCCAACTCCTTGTTAATTTAATTATACTTTTAAATCCAAAATTCTAAATCTTAAATACTCTTTGCAAAAAATATATTTATTGGAATTGAAATATATTTTTATTGACCAATCAGAATTGTCGCCCAAGATCTATTATTGCCTCAAAAAGATGAAGGACCTTTTGAATAACATGTTAGAAAATATAATTAAAATAATGAAAATATTTTTAAAATTATTTAGTATTGAAGGATTGTTGCGTTTGTGTGAGAGCGTTCACTTAAGGGTACAAAGCAAGCAGAGGTGGCGGTAGCATGCAGTTCTACACTGGGCAATCTGGTTAGCAAGAAAAGAATCAGTTTTTAATAACAAGAGATAGGATGGAGATGAAATAATCTTTTTGATTAAGTTCAAATCCTTGTTTTGGGTAAAAGCGACAATAGAAAGGAAGGATTAATAAATGAACCGGAATGGTGGTTATCTCCATAGACATCAGGAAGGGAGGAAACATAAGATCCTAGGAAGGGAATAGTTATGTCCAGCGTTGAATATTTTGAAATTCAATGTTGATGGTTAGGCCAGAGGCAAACCAGGCCCATTTGGATGTGGAGGTGTCTTAAAGGGCTGTAAGAGTGACATCAGGGGACCTTTTTATGGTCCTTTAGGCATTCATGATTCAAGCATGACAGAATTATTGGCTGTTTTTCCATGCTTAGCTATAATCATTCTTTTAAAAATCTGGTTGATTTGCAGGGCCTAGGATGGGTTACTAGCTACGTCTGGCAATTATATCAAAGGTGTTCAAACTTTCAAGTCCCAAAGTCTCTGCTAAAAGTCGAGTTCCAGTTTGTTGGTCATGCCCTGATTACCTTTGGTAAACCAAATGCTGTTAGTTGGTGTTTGAAAGAAGAAAATTGACCTCGGAGACCGTGGGAGATATTTTCAGCCATTGATTCTCTTAGAGAGGTAGCGCTTTAGCAAAGGCTGGGATGGATCAATCTGACATGTTTTATTGCTTGGTGGTAATCGATTTCGAGGATCTGCTTCTATAATTCTGTTAAAGATTTGCTTTGATATGTCTACATAATATAGGCGTATTTGCTATGCTGGTGTTTTGTATTGGATGAGTGTGTACCCTGATCTCGTCCGAACTATGTTTTGATCAATTAATAAAATCTTATTGACTTAGCAAAAAATTAAGTGAACTTCATCGAGAGAAAATCATATTAAGCAATAATATTAGCTTAAGGTAAAGTTCCTACGGTCAATAGACAAGATTTTAGATTTGAAAGAGTAATAGTAGAAGACTGCGTATAGAAGAAGTCGTTGCCATGTTGGTAGAAGTCGATTACCTTAAGTTTCCTGAAAGAGCAATCAACTGCCAAGAGCATGGAATTGACTGCTTTGCTAAACAGAAGCTAAAACAAAATTTATGCGTAAATAGCATTCAACTTCTACTTAAAGCAATCAATTGCTGTAGTTAGGAAAAGTGTGGAATTAGTTCCTAACTTCAATGGAATTGATTGCCTAATATAGAGTTTTTGGAAATTGACAAAAGCCATAGCAATTGATTACTATCAAAGAGGAGTCGACTGCTCTATAGAAAGCCAAAGGTAGAAACATTTTTATTTGAAAGGAGTCGATTGCTCATAAATAAGATGTATTTGGATATGTGAAAGGAGTTATTGGATATGTGAAAGGAGTTGACTACTCTACTTTTAAAAGTATTCTGAAAATTGAAATATAAAAAGACAATTGATTGTCTTCTTGAGACAACTGATTGCTTTGCACAAAAAATTGTAATTTTAAAAAACGTGAAAAAATGTTTCTTTATAGTAAAAGTTTGATTATTTAAATGAAAAGGAAGTGATTTTTTTATTGAAACAACATAATTAAAGAATTATAATATTAAGATTCAATCTGAATAAATAAATTGATGTGAGTTCATTTGACATTCAATTTAAAATTACTCTCATTTTTTTCTTTTTCTTTTCTCAATCAAAGGCAAGTAACTTTAACATTGTTTGCTGCAAAAAATCTTACAAAGACAAGGCATTTTCATTCCTACTAAGGTGTGCTTAGTGGTTTGTTATATAGTGTAAAATATAAACAAACAAGATTTCATTGTATTTTGAAGGTGTTTCGATTTAACTTCTTTTACATGCTATAACTAGTTAAGGCAAAATAAACCTTATGAAAAGTGATATCACTCCTTGAAATCATCTTGCTACGGTTTGAAGGTCTAAATTTGCTCAACTCTAACAATTCTACAAAAAGGTTATAAGAAATTCTCAAGTCGCTAAAGCAATCATTCTCCTAAAGTTGTATCTTTTGGCCTTGTATTGCATTCTCATTTCTAACATAACAAACAAGAAAACCTTATGAAAATTGAACATATATGCATAAAAAGGCATTCTAGGAAAAATGTAGAAAAGTATTGTGAAATTGATTTACCAAAGTTTTAAATTCATTGGATTTAGAATTTATTTTATTTCTTTTTATTTTTGACTTTAGTAAAAAAATAAAATCAGTTAAAGTTTTGCCAAAATTAAAGTTTACTTCAATTAATTCATATAATTACTTTTAAAAGTAACATTCAGTAAGTTTAACCTTTTTTCCTATTTTTTAACTGTGACCTCCTATGTAAAAAAAAATTAAGCTTTTGTTATATAAAGTGAATAAAAAAATAAAAAAATTAGAAGAGAGAAAAAAAAAAGATGAAAAATATTTTTTTTCTCTATATTGGTGTGCTTTATAGAAAAAAAATAAGAAATTGAAATAAATATAATTGTTTTGATATATTGTTTGGGAGAATTAAAAAAATTTGAAAAAAAAGAAAAAAAAGAATTTATTTTATCATTATACTTTTTTTATAAATTAAGATTAAAAAAGTAAAATCTAAGTACAATGAACATTTGACTCGTACTTTTTCCCTTTTATTATCTTTTTCAATTTTAAATAATTTGTTTTTATCCATAAGTATTGAAATAATCGATCTTTTTTTTTCTTTTTAATTTTTTTATCAAACATAGTCAAAATTAATATTCTTTAGTCAAAATTAATATTCTTTTCACTTTTGAAAAATAAGTACAAAAGCTTTTTTTTTTTTTTTGAATTTTTATTTTATCTTATATCTCAAATACTTGTACAAAAATGTTAGATTTAATTTTGAATTTTGAATTTTGAATTTAATTCGCATATCACACAAAATGTTGGATTTAATTTGTTTTATTATTTGTTAAATGTAGTCTTTGTACTCTAAATAATGGACTTGAGAAGGTATTATGCTCATGGTCCATGGGTCAACGTCCATGGGCCAAAAAATTCTCATCAAGAAAACTTGCAACTAGATTCGTAAACCGACCCGTCTCTACCTTCCTTTAGAACCGAAATAGGAAACCACACCTTAACTGAACCTACAGCACCCCTCGCCATCAACTACGCCACTGAACACCCACCACCAATTCAACCATTTTTTAGCCAAAGAAAACCACCCCATCAGAATTTTCTATCATAACTAAAAGGATAGCCAAAATCCATCATCTTCAACAGAAAAAATCTCCAAAAACAGGCCACTACCCCAAACCTGAGAAACCCACCATCATTACCTTAGCTGATCGCCACCAAACCAAAATCTCATGGCCCTTCCTGGCCTCAGACCTATCACTAGCCCAACAGCCAACAACTCGTCCCTATTCACCATAACCCCTCTTTGAACCACCAAACGGCCCCAGCCTCATCACCACCGAAATCACTGAGACCACCTACATAGTTACAATACCCAAAAACTTAACAATGCCAAATGCCAAAACACCCAAACAAAAACAATTCTTTTGTTGTTGTTTTTTTTTTTCCTTTAAGATTAAGACAAGAAAACAAGAAAACACAGCCTCATCAACAACAGTGAAACATTAAAAAAAAAAAAAAAGACAGAATAAGAAAAATGTTAAGGAAGAAGGTTCGGCAGTGGGTAATTTGGAGTTTAAAGGTTTTTGGTAGAATTTTGGTGCTTCATAAGGGAAAGTTGTAAGGAGGAGGGAAGAAGGCGGCATTGCTAGTGACTACAACAGTGGCAGCAGCAAGGTCTTTGGGCTAACTGAAAGCATGGAAAGGAAGGCCATGGATGGTAGATCAACATACTAAAACTCAGCTGGCGTGGACAGCAGCAAGAATGGTTCTCGGGGGTTCAAAGTTTCGGTTTCAACAATAGATCTAGGCAAATCTAAGCACGTAAATGGAGAGAGGAGGAGAAAGTATACCTAGACATTCAATTTTGTTTAGGTTAATTTGAATTTATTTATTTTTTAAACTTAATTTGTATATTTTTATTTAAATTGGTTTATGCCTTAAATCTAATTGATCACATTTGTTTCAAATTAATTATTTTTAAATTTATCGATATTTTTAGAATTAATTTAATTAATTAAAAAATTATAAATAGATATACAAATAAATAAATAACTATATTATTATTATTATTACAATTAAGCAAAAAACAAAAAAAAAGAAGAAGAAACAAACAAAAACAAAAGGAAACTAAAATCAGAGGAAGTGGCCGACAGCCACGACCAAATTTCAGACTCTGCATGCCTGGCCCCAACACTCTACTCTATTTCATACTACATTCCATAGCCTTCAGCTTTAGCTCCACTAGTTTAATTTTGAAATTTTTGAACTGTTTTACAGTCATTCATAGATAAAAAAAAAACCAAAGAGTCCAACGCTAGGAAGGAGGAAAATTTTTCTAAGTTCAAGGACCCCCTTACATGTAACTAGACCCCATTCCTTTCACCACCACATTTCAAGCAATCAATCCATCTTCTTTCATAATTCCATGCACCATTGACAAGCTCCTTACTTTCACCAAGCCCCTTCATACACGACCCAGCCGCTCACTTAGGAAAGACCCTGCACCCATAACCTGTGCCGTCATCGTCCCCCAACCCAAGCCAAAACCCTATTTAACCATCACCAAAACATACCCCCAACCACAAAAATACCAAGCAACCAAACTCAACCTAGCCCTCTCAAACACCATCAAGCCTTTCCATTCCATCAAGACCATTTCCAAATACACGGATCAGTTGCTCACTTAGGAAAGACCCTTTGCCTACAATAGCACCGACCCTCGTCCTATTAGTCGAGCTCTATCCAGAACACCCAACCTAGCCCCAAATTGTGCCTTCAAACACCATCGATTGTTGCACGCACCAATAGACCCAAAAACCCAACACAATCTTTTACCTATACAAACACCTCATTCATTGTCACCATCCTTCCCAACCTCAACTAAGAAAAGGCCAAGACCATCTCCAAGCACCAGTCTTTCCATCCCAAAACACCTAACCTAGACCCAAACAGCCACCATCAACCTAAGAAAAAAAAAAAACCAACCTATTTCCTTGCTACCCAACTGAACTCGCACTCTACAAACACTAACAACCTCCTACCCATAACACTCGCATAAAATACCTAAGATCCTTCTACCCAAAATACCAACTGCCAAATTCAATAATTACAAATCAAAATAAAAAAAAATATGTACACAGTCCTTCCATGAGGGAGGAACCCAAAGCTAAGGTAGCCTAGAAAAAAAATCAATCATCAGTTTTTTTTTTTTAAAAAAAAAAAAAAAAAAGAGAAATGACAGCCAGAGAAAACGGGGCCATTAACGCCATTAAAAAAGCAATAGCGCACGTAATGACATTGACAATGTTTGGAGCCGATAGTTGAAATAGCTTTTTAGCTGGTACTACTAAACTAGAAAGAGAGATGATGAAAATAAGGAAAAAAAAAAGGTAGATCTATTTATCGGTGATAGATGGTAGTAGCAAAGAGGTCGACATTGAAAGTTAGGCTTAAAGAGTAAAGACTGACTGTTTGGAGGTTTTAGAGAAAGATAGGTTTTTTTTTTTTTCTGTTAAGAGGAAGATGAAAATGTTTAAAAAACAAACAAAAGATTTATAGTTAAAAAAAAAAAAAGGTGAAGAACTGAACGGGTCCACCTGACCTAGAACCAACCTGGCTTGTAACCCATCAGCATGACCTGACCTGTAGCCCATCAGCTTGGCCTGCTCCAAAGACTTCATCTAACCCAAAGAAAGCCCAACCAACATGGATCCTCTTTGGACTCTTGTTACGGACCCTATTATTTAAGTTGTTTTGGGCTTAAGTTTCAAAGGTATAATTTAGGTTGTTTTTTTTTTTTTTTATTTAGTTATGTCTTATATTTATATGTTTTAATGCTTGTTAATATGCATTATATGAAGTAAACTTATTTATGAACAATTCTATTCTTATAAAACTATTAGGATGAGATAACAAATAATTTTAAAATTAATAGTAATAATTAAAAATATTTTTATGAATTTTCGATGATGAAATTTAGGAAAGTTCGAGTAGTAATTCTTGAAAAAGTTTTAGGTGAGAAAAATCTTCTAAAAATTATCAAAGTATTGAAATATTTAGAAGTTTCTTTTCAATACGAAAATTTTTATTTTATTATTATTTTATTTAATTTGAGTAGTTTTTTTAATAATATAAAAATATGCATTTTTTAAATAAATTTATTTATAGATAATTATATTATTATATGACTTTTAAATATTAATAATTATTATAAAAGCAAATGAAAAATTTTTTAGGATGAGATTTAAAAAAAATCCTAGTAGTGATTTTTTAAGAATCTTTAGATAAGAAAATTTATATAAAATATCGTCAATGTATTGGAGCATTTAAAATAATTTTCGATAAAGATTTCTTTTTTTTTATAAATAACATAGAAATTAATTTTTAAAAAATATTATTTGATTTTAAATTATAGATATTATGCTTTACATTTTTAAAAAATATTAATATTAAAAATAAATATGAATCGTCGAAGATAGAATTTTTGAGAATTTTGAATAATAATTCTTAAAGATTCCTTCGGTAAGATGGTCCCTCTTAATATTGCCAGAGTATTGAAACATTTTTAAAGATTTTTTAATACGTAAAGTTCTTATTTATTTTTCAAACATACTAAAAAATGAAAATATGTTTTTAAAGAAAATTAAGAAAACTAATTTTTAAATATCAAAATTAAGACCATTTTAGTTAATATTAAATGGTAACACATAATTAATTGGTACTGTTTTAAATAGGTATTGTGAGGGTACTAATTCTTCTCCATACATAACTAACTCTTGAACTTAAACTATGTTCATAGAAAAAAAAATTATCTTTGTAATAAATTTTAATTAGTTTTAAAATTTTATTAAGAATGTAAGTTTTAATAGGTAGCCAATCACACTTAGTTAAAAAAGATTGGTGGTGATTCCATCTTTTATTTTCAAATTCATCTAATGGCTTGAAAAACCATTACGACAGCTTGACAACTCCACTGAGGATGTCAATTTTTCGATTGTGAGGCTAAAAATTAATTAGATGTTATACTTAATTTTAATTATGTGGTCTTAATTAGTTTTTAACATTAATTTTCTTGATTTTGATTTTGTTTTAAATAACAATAGTAATAAAAATTTACATGCATTTTATTATGTCATTTGTTCATTATTTATGTATATGTTATTCCTAATAAATTGTGGGCCAGGTAGGATAGAAATTACGATGTCATTTTCTCTCATACACATGATGACACATTTCATATCATGTATAAACTCTATACCTGAGCTCTGTCTTTTTTAGGAGGGAGTAGAATACCAATGCTCTCGTTTGGTGATAACTTCCGCAATGGCAAGCGAAATACTCCCACTCAAATTGAACTATTTCTATTCGTAACCTATAATAGGATGCCTTACTAGCCTTGTATGGCGCTAGTAAGGAATAATTTGGGAACCTTTAGACGAACAAATCTTCACTCAACATATAATAAACCTTAAGGGACTAGCTTTAGATAAAAGCGTTGTTGACCTTTTTGTATAAATAACCCAAGTATGCATTAAAACTTTGAAATAAAATATAGTAAAAGAAAAGCATTTTCTTGAAAAAAAAAAAAAAGAAAAAGAAAGTTTTCTTTTGACATATAGTTCATTGATTTGGTGTTTATCCAAAATTTTGTATTTTTAGAAAATATTTTAAAATAAAATGAAGAAATTTTTTAAGCATTATCTAAAAAAAAAACAAATGAAAATTTTCAAAAATATAAGTTTTTCTTAAATTCTTTGTTTATTGGCAAAATAAAAATTAATGAGAAATGAAAAATCTTCAAATCTAATTATTCTGTATGATAAAAAAAATGTATTATTGAATGTTGTTTTATCTTTTATATTTTCATTTGATCTTTTACATACATTTTCATCATGTTAAAAAAAAAAGAAATAATCAGATAGTATATACACCCTATCCCATGCATCCTAATAGATAGTACATGTATCACATTTTAGGTATTTTAATAGGTGGTACATGCATCCCATCCTATGTACATCATAATAAGATAACACATGCATTCTATTTCATCTACATTAATAGATAGTACATGCATTTCATTTTATGCATGCATTAATAAATGATACATGCATCCCACACATATATTAATAGATAGTGCATGTATTCCATCTCATTACATATCTTAAGGCAGTGAAAACTTTATTAACTCAGCATAATACATGTATTGCATTTTATGTAAATATATCTTATGCATATGGTAGGTTTGTGCATGTCATACAAGTAGGTGGCATTAGTTGTAGATATATATCTCATTACTCATGAAGCATGTCGTTGCATTTCATGCATATGGATTCATGAATGGTAGAGTTTATAAAGCATGCATTACATTTCACTTCCTACCATCCCTGCAACTTAACATTATATTTCTTGTATATACATTCATGGATGTTAGAATTTGTATCATTTGGGGCCCTATACATATAAAAATCCATTGTTTCAAGCATATTTGTATTGCATGACATTCATTCATCATCATATTCATGTATTCATCATTAGCTTTTTAGGTGAGATGGTGATCCAAGAAAATGGGGTGAATTGGAGTTTTTTAAATTCTTCTTAAACAATAATTTCAAGATAATGGCTAAATACTCAATTTGAGATTAAATGTTTAGGTGGTTGCTCAATTCAAGACTAAATGTTTTAATTTGTATAAATAAGGATTAAACGTTATTGACTTATAATAATATAAGATTTTTTTTAACGAAAATCATGCTGTGAATGATACGCGTCATTAAAAGCTCATGTGGAATGATTGATAGAATTAAGTTCCCACATGGAATGACAGATGGAAAGGCTCTTGCCTTTTTTTCATTTCATTTCTCTTATTCTTTATCAAACTAAGAGAACTTAGGTTTTTCTTTATGAATTGCAAGTCTGTAAGTCTACAAAATGGATTATTTAGCAAGTACCCAATTGAAACCTTTATGTTCCTACTTAGGGCTACCTTAATACATTTTTTGCTTGCTTGGTCATTTCTTGTTTTGGGTTCTTCGCTGGTGAATCTAGGAGGGTATCAATCTCTTATTATTTCTCCTTCTAAAATGGTTTAGGGTCTTATTTACTACAAACCCAACAAATTTATTATGAATAAAAAATGGTTTTCTAAAATTTAGCTTAATCAAGAACAGGTTTATTACTAGCTTTTAATCTCTTATTATTTCTCCTTATAAATGATCTGGATGTGGGTCTAGTTGAGTAAAAAGAAGAAAAAGAAATGGAGTAAAATTGATGTGAAATTGAAGTGGAAGATACTATGGATAATTGATTGATTTCGGTAAAGCTAAAAGGGTTTTGTTTAGGCTTAAATTCATTGATAAAGGGATTAAGATAAGAAGAAAAATCAGATTGATAAAAGAAATGGTGAAATGAGTTCGTAGAGATAAAAATCTTTGTTTTATGGTAAAAATTCTTGATGCAATCTCTATGAAAAGCAATCATATTAGTATTTATTAAAAGAAATTACAGCTTACTTAATTGCTAGAAATATACAAAGCAATAGGAAAAGTTGTTCTTTTTTTGTTTTTCAGGAAATTAAAATGAGAAGAGAGACAAAGAGAAAATGGTGTTGCGAGTAGAGACAGTGACTCAAAAGTAATAACACCGAGCAGTAAACAGCTCCTTTTTGACTACACCTTCCCTCTTATTTTTGCTTTTGGCCAATTTGGAAACCATCAACAGCTACACCATGTATAGGAATAGCCACAATCATAATAGCAAATTAATCAATTACACTGACAACAATAGCTGTAACAGGTTGTTCAATAGCATGAGGTTTCAAGGCCTACTGCTATAAAAAATCTACAATCTCAGGCACCAAGATCAAGAAAAGGTAAACAATTGGATCTTGTTTTTTGGGGCTCATTTTCTTTCTTTTTTGTTCAAAAGATTGAACCGTATGCCATGTAATAGTAGTCGACATTAAATGCTAGATCAATTGGCTTTTAAACTTTTTATGCGTTGTTACTGCACGTATCTTTCACAGCAAACTTTCTATTAAAAAAATCTTATGTTGTTACAAGTTAATAACGTTTAATCCTTATTTGTATAAATTAAAACGTTTAATCCTGAATTAAGTGATCACCCAAACATTTAATCCCAAATTGAGCATTTATCCCAAGATAATTGTATAAGGAATTAAATCAATAAGCATTTTTAACAAAAATATAATGCAATCAATAACAATGAATGAACCTAGAATTAAATATAAACAACAATAAATGTAAGGAGAGATGGGGATAGAGAAATCAAATACAATGATTTATAGAGGTTCGATCCTTCTCCACAAGGCACCTACGTCCTCTTTTCGTGGTTGTCCACACTAAGGCTTCAATCCACTAATTGAAAAAAAACTTTTACAAGATACAAACCTATCTTGTACTAAATCTTAATATTTTTCTTAAGGCTTAAATAACAACCTCTACCCTTACAATATTAATATCATACTTCACCTCTTGCTTACAAGATAACCTAAATAATTTTTGCAAACTAAAATACCTCTCAAGATTAAGTGTTTGCTTAATGAAGTATAAAGAAATTTGATGAATGAACAACACAATACAGTATGGATACAACAAATACAAAAGATATGGATTTTAAGCTCTAACAACTCTTATAACTTGTTGGTTCTTACTCTTTTAAGTCATCAACCTTTTTGGTGTGTTAGAATGCCCAAAATATAGAGAAAATGAGAAACTAGCCATTTGGTGATGGTTTGGAGTTAAAAATATCTATTGAAGCTTGAAAAACTAGCCATTGGAGCATTTTTTGGCATAAAGGATCAATTGAGTCAGTTCAAAATCAAGCAATTTTATGTATGAAAATGCACAACCAATCGATCCATATCAAATACCAATCGATCCTTTTTTTAGGTGATCGATCCCCTAGTCTGGGTGATCGATCCCCTAGTCTGGGTGATCGATCCCTTCTTAAATCCTAGAACAATCTTTTCATTCTATGTACAAAACCAATCAATCCCCTCACAAAGGGATTGATCCTATCTTTAGAACCCTTGAACCAATTGATCCATGCAAGAAGGGGATCGATTGGTTTAGCCAGGGAATCAATTCAGTCAAGTTGGGTGATTGTCTTCTATTTTGCACTCCACTCACTAATTTGATTATATCTTGAGTTATACAATTCCAAATCAAAAACCGTTTGAAGATTTGGAAACTAGACTTAAAGAGCTCTCTATCTATTTAAAATTCATCATCTAATTCATTGTATATGAATTATAGTGAATTTTCAAATCTACTATTTATGCAGTTTATAGAAAATTGCAAAATGTCTAGTAAAAATTCAAAATCTTTTCTTAGAAAATTTGGATTTTGATTTTGTTTCATCCATTGGAAAGTAGACTTAAAGAGCTTTCCAACCATATAAACTTCAAATACTAAAACTTTGTGAATTAATATAGAAAAATAAAACAAGTTTAATGTTGGAAAACTTTGTTCTTATAAAACAACTTTCTTAAGTTAATCTATTTCTCAATACTAATATTATCAAAATTGTATTGAGTCCAAAATGAATAAGTTCACTTTAAAAACAACAATTGAACTTCCATTTAAACTTAAATAAATAATGTTTAAAGATACTATTAAGTTGAGAAATAAGAAAACATAGAGAAAGATTTGTTTAAACTTTGAAAATCATCTTATTTGTTTAGTACCAAAATAATAAAACTTAAGAACTTGTACTCAATAAATCTTTTTCAAAATCTTGATGAAAGTTATTTAGCTTAATGTTTTGTTATTTCAAAATAAAGATCATTTCAAGACTAACACTTTTAAGACCTCAGGCACTACCAACTATTCCAAAAGTAATTGCTATTAGAAATATGCATACCCTAGCTTTATAGTCATCCAGCACACATAAGTGCCCATAGCGTTCGAGTACATTAAGTTGATAGACACAGCCTACCTCTGATCTATCAACAATATCTTTTCCAGCAACACCACTGGGACTCAAACTTATGACTTTGGCTTTAATACTACTTTTAGGACCTCAAGTGCTACCAACCCTCCTAAAAGTAATTGCTATTAGGAAGGTGCATACCCTAGCCTTTTAGTGCATTCAGCACACACAAGTGCCTACAACATTCGAGCACATGAAGTTGATGGATGTTGCCTACCTCCAATATGCCAATATGCATAAACATGCTTTATGTGTCTTATAAGCCAGAAATTGTTTTGCGACATTTGTTTAGTAGGGCTAATAATATAAAATTTTTGGTCTAAGTCCCAAAATAAAATAACTATCTTGGTGGGAATCAAAATGGCAAAAATGGGAGATCAATTGGAAACAAGGATTAGTGCGTTGGAGTTGAATCAAGAGAAATTTTGGCTTAAGCTTCGGGAGATGAAACAACATATGGCTCAATTAATAGAAATGGTTAAAGGTAATGGTGGGGTTAAGTTTGTTGCTCCTCAAGGATTATTGTCACTTTTGATTCCAGTAAATTAAAATCAACTAGTTATTGTTAGTTCCAGCACTTTTCTCAAGCATACTAAGGCATTAGATGATTCAAATAATAACCAAAGTTTGGGCAATCTCAAAAGAGGAATGGGTGAACTGGTTATACAAATGAATGAACTTAAAAGTCTAATTTCCAAGATGGAGTCACTTGGCTTCAAACAATCATCACCAATTATCTTGAGTCCAAACCTGCATCTAAGTCCTTCTCATAACCACCTTTGACTTCCTTTCCAAATGCCTAAAATTAGGCCTTCAAACTTTATACAACCTCTGATAATTCCATACTTGAATGTGTGTCCACCATCTCACATTTCAAAATTACTTGTTCAACATGCTATCCCATCACTACCTTTTCAACCTAATTTTTGACCTAGAGTTTCCCAATTCACTCTAAGACCAACTATACCATCATTTTTCCAATAAAGCAAACCAACCATAAAATAGAAAAACTATAACACCAAAGGAAAAACCCCTATTGACCCAATACCCATGTCTTATACAGAGTTATACCCATTGCTCCTAGAAAACTACCTCATTACCTTTGTCCCTGTTGAACCCCGTAAATCACTTTTTTCCAAATGGTATGACTTCAATGCCCGATGTGAATACCATTTTGGCACCGTGGGCCATTCTCTAAAAGACTATGTGGCTTTGAAATATAAGGCACAAGGATTTATGAAAGTCAAATATTTGGATTTTAATGTCAAAATGAAGCTAGCTATTTACAAGAATCCTTTATTGATCTGTGTTGAGATAATAAACAGTGCCGTAGGCAGTAGTCAAACTAGCCAAGATGATGAATAAAAAGAAAAAGCCTTAAGGTAAAAGGTCATCCTTACTAGCAGTCATAGTCCATTTCTTTTGGATTTTTTTAGGCGAGGCATAGGGAAGTAAGAGCTAGTCTAGCACTTTTTAGCCTTTGTCTTAGAACTGTCCTTAATGTATAAACTTGAAACTTTGGGAATGAAGGAAAACTTTTGAATTCTCTATGAATGGACGTCTCTGTTTACTTTTCATTTTTAATAATGGTATGTCTGAAGAAGTCCATGACAAAGAATGATAGCTACAAATATGTTTTCACCAAACTTTTGAGGCAAAAGAAAATGTCTTTAAATAACTCGACTTGAATATAGGAAGGAATTTGAGGTTATCCTTATAATAATAAAATTTGACTTATATATCATGCATTATTTGCTTGAGTTCATTATTTTTCATGCTAGTTAAGGATAAGGGATAATGATTATGAATATACTTTCATAAAACTTTCAAAACAAAAGATATTTTTGAAAGTTTTAATAATAGAATTCATGTCATGCATTTCTAAATTTTGGTAATTAATAAAAGGTTCAAGGATAGTGCATCCTAAGAAACAAGATAAGTTAAATCTGTGTACTTACAATACTTAAGCTTTACCAAAATCATGAAAAATAAAAATACAAATAGAATGGAAAAGGCCCAAGGAGAAATTAGGAAAATAGTTACGAGAATGCAACAAAATATAGATAGACAATTGGTAAAATTAAGATAGATGGTAGCAAGTTTGACAAAAGGAAAATGAATCATTAAAACACACTAGGCAAGGAAGTAAACAACTGTTGAAACACCATTATGTCCACCTAAGTTCGTACATTCATATGTTCGAGACCCTTATATATCACAAGCACCTTTAGTAACTCATCAACCTTATATTGATACTTCTACTAAGTTGCTTCCAATTTAGATAAATGTCAATTTCGGGCCTACTCCTTATGATTCCCTTGATGTGCCTAATTTGGATGATCCAAAAGAATGGGAGCAACTAAAAAGGGTATTGGATCCATCAGGAGATATAGTGATGAAAGATAAATATGACCAGTTGAAAGAAAAATTGAAGGTAACTGAAGGCCATGACATATATGGGAGTGTTGATACCAACAAACTTAGCCTAGTTTCTGACTTGGTTATCCCTACAAAGTTTAAAATTCCTGACTTCAGGAAGTATGATGGAACGAAATACCTTTCAACACACATCACCATGTATTGTTGAAAGATGATTGGCCACACTCATGATGATAAGTTGCTGATCATTTGCTTTCAAGATAGTCTCACTAAGTTTGTAACAATGTGGTATGCCTAGCTAGACAGAGCAGGCTTTGCTCCTTAAATGATTTGGCTAGGGCCTTCTTAGCATAATATATGCATGTTGAAGATATGGTGCCACATAGATTTTTCTTATAGAATATGAAGAAAAAAATAACTAAAACTTTCAAAGAATATGCACACATATTGAGAGATATGACAACCCAAGTACAACCACCCCTATCAGAGAATGAAATCACTGTTCTATTTGTCAATTCCCTGAATGCCCCCTGTCATAACATATATATTTGTAAATCTATAACTAGCTTAATAAATGGAGTTACCACCAATCTTTTTTATCTAGGTGTGATTGGCCATCTAATGAATCTATCATTTTAAAGAGCTTTTAAGTTTAACTAAAGGTCCCTAAAAGAATAGGTTAGAGTCTACTAATCAAAACAGGGTTCAGAAGTTCTATTACATGTGAGGAAGGTTATAGCACTCCCATATGCCCATCCGAAAGATGGTACCATTTTATTTTAAATTTATCCTAAGGTTTTGATTCTAAAGGTCTTAAATTTTTATATTGAATATTAGAAATAATTTTTAAGATTCTCCATCAATTTGGTAAAATTCTTAAAAATATTTTCTCACTTTGAAAGTATTCAAGAATCTCATTTATTTTCTTGAAGAGACTCCGTCTCGAAAAAAAATTTTAATTATTTTTTTTAAAGTATATCTAATTATTCCACAATTTAGGCCAAATTAAAAATATATATTTTTTAATTTTAAAATTTTTCACCATTTGAGCCTATTTAGAAAATTTTTTTTGAGAGAAAATAATATGACAATTATTTTTTTGTTGAAATTTCATTTAAATTCTTTCACCATTTGGGACAAATTTAAAGAAAATTTCTCACCTAGAGATTTCTTAAAAATTAACATTTAAAATTTCTAAAAATCCCATCCTTAGATAATTATCAAATATTTTCAACCAAATTTAGAAAAGAATACAATTACTTTTATTGAAATTTCATCTAAATTATTCACCTAAAGATTTCTTAAAAATTTATTATCTAAAATTTTTAAGAATCTCATCCTTGGGTAAATTGTATTTTTCCAAAATTTTATTAAATTTTTTTTTTTTTTTTTGAAAATAAATATTAATTATTGTTATCGAAATTTAATCTAAATTATTCCATTATTTGGGATAGATTTAGACAAAATTTCTCACTTAAAAATTTTATAAAAATTTACCATTTGAAATTTTTATAAATTTCATCATTGGATAATTAATACTTATTCTAAAAAAAACATTTATTCTTATTTTTTAATGTATTATTTTTTTTAAAAAAAATTTAATCATGCAAAAATACTAAAAAAAATAGAAATAAAAAATACTTAAAACAAGAAGCGGCTCGACTCCAGTGGCTGCGGCGCAGCTCGGCTTCAGGGAGGAACAATGGCTGAAAAAGGAATGGCTTCTGGCTCGGCTCGGCTCGAGCCAAGGACAGTGAAACAGGTCACAAACAGATCGACTGTACGGGTTGGGTCACCCGATTATAAAACATGCGGATCTTGGGTCTTCTTAAAGCAAAAATGATTTCGTTTTGGGGCTGGTATAAAAGCCAACTCCCAGCCTTTTTCCTTCAGATTTTTCCTTCCCCCTCTTTCTCTTCCCCTTTCCTTTCTCTCCCTTTCTTTTTAACCCGGATGAACTCCAATTGAATCTTTCACCAGATTCTGGAATTGCTCCGAAATCTAGGTTGGTTCATCAAAAGTTCACTGAAAATTTCAATCGGTGCCAAAATCTTCAACCGAATTCTGGAAAATTTCCCAAAAAATTCAATCGACACTGAAAAACTCGCCAAAAACTAAAAATTTTCCAGAAATTTGCCAAATAATTTTTTTTACCAAAAAAATTCCTACAAAATTTTTAATGTTTTTGTATATACTTTTCCTGGTTTCTTTGTTTCTATTTTTTTGTAAGCATCATGGGTCTATATTAATAGGGATCAGAACCCTAATCCAGAAAAGAATTCCAATTTCTTTCAAATTCCAGCTTTTAGATAAACAAACTCACACAAACTCAACCACTTTTTTTTTTAAAATTTTTTTTAGTTTTTCTATTTTTTTATTTTTTTATTTTTTTATGAATAAAAATCAAAAGTAGACCTTTGGACAAATTGGGATATCTACAGCTGTCCCTTTTTGCACATTACAACCTAATCAACTTGACACATTTTTTTAACATACTCAAACATCTTCTAAATAAAGGCTCAATAACTTTAAAAAATAAAATTAGGCTCCTCTAAGCAGAGGCTTGATGACTTTTGAAAAATAATAGGCTCCTCTAAACAAAGGCTCAATGACTTTTGAAAAATAAAAGGCTCTTCTAAACAGAGGCTCTTCTAAACAAAGGCTCAACAACTTTTGAAAAATAAAAGGCTCCTCTAAATAGAGGCTCAACGACTTTTGAAAAATAAAAAGCTTCTCTAAATAGAGACTCAACAACTTAAGAAAACAAATAATGTTCTTCGAAACAGAGGCTTAATGACTTTGAAAAATAAAAAGCTCCTCTAAACAGAGGCTCAACAACTTTGAAAAATAAAAGGCTCCTTTAAACAAAGGCTCAATGACTTTGAAGAATAAAAGGCTCCTCTAAGCAGAGACACAATAACTTTAAAAAATAAAAGCTCTTCTAAATAGAGGCACAACAACTTTGAAAAATAAAAGCTTCTTGACAATCATGTCCAGAGGAGTCATAGATCAAGTCTGATGAAATCATAATGGAAACTCAAAGATTCACAATTTAAGTTTGAAATTCAAAGGTTCAGATTTGTAAGAACCTTTCAGTTTCGTAAAAATTCACTGAAACTTGATTCTCAAAATTTTAGTTTCATAATAATTTGATTCGTAAAATTGCATATATGTAAGAATTCAGATTTGTAAGATCTCAAGATTCACATTTGTGAAATTTTCACCCAAAATTTTAATTCAAGGATTCACATACAAATATCTAGGCTCACATCCAACATTTAAAGATTCTCATTTGAATTTTGAAGATTCACATCCAAATGTTCAATGCTTCTCATTCGAGTTCAGAGGTTCACAGTCAAAAACTCTTAGAGTTTTACATCTCAATAATTCTCATTTGAAATTCAAAGATTCTCAATTGAAATTAAAAAATTCACAAATTCTCATTTGAAATTTACAATCTTGTCTTAAAAGACTTCATCAAAATATTCAAAATATCCTTTCTAAAGGACTTTCAAACTTTTACCAAAGTCAAAATTTTGTATGTAATGAATGTCATGATCAATGATGCAAATGCAACAATTTAGATTCTCACAATGCCATATTCTCAATCATGATTCAAATGTTTACTGCATAATGCGAGTGCATGGCCAAACCAAAGTTTCAAATATTCTTCAAACAATAATGCAAATGTAATGCATGTAATGCGGATGTCTATGTCATGAAATTAATTATGGTGATATGGTTCTCAAGACTCCACCATCTCATATTTTTCCTTTTAGCTGCTCAACATGAGCTATTCTAGAATAAATTCTGTCAACTAATCCACATCATTTGTATCATTTGATTGCAACTCACTGATTCTTTAGCACATAAATTTCATCCACTGACCCACATCATTTTCATCGTTTGATCGCAATTCATAGGCTTTTCAGCTTTAGCAATTTCAGCATAGATTTCATCCACTTCTTTACATTATTTTCATCACTTGATCACAACTCTTGCGTTATGTCAACCAATTCATCACCATATTCATCATTTGATCACATCATATGTCTTTCCAAATTACTTTTTCAAGTTTCTGCCATTTTTTTATTTCTTTGCCCCTTATCATCATGGATTTTTTTTCAAAAGAAAGCAAGAATATTTTATGCACATTATCATTCATTCATCATCATTTCAATTTTTGACAACTATAATGCAATCAAACATTTTTTCAATTTATTATTGGGATGCAACAATAAGAGAGCACAATGTGAATTAAGAGAAAGGTAATCAATGAAGAACGAGTTTGGTACAAAAACAAATGAGAAAAAATTGGGATGAATGGTATATCCAAACAATGAATATTCAAACAATTCTGAAAATTAATCTAGGATTCTTTTTCAAAAACTCATTTTATTGACTGTCGAAATCATTTTGAGCTTATTGGACTTTGCCCCAACTTTGAGAAATCTTCAAATGTCTTTGACCTTTCACCCATGTGAACTATTTATCCAACTCTCAACTCAAAGATTTTTCTACCCAAATTGCCCTTTTGGGTTTTCAATTTAAGTATTCTTTTTCTCTCATTTTCATTTTTCTCATTTTTCATTTTTTTTCCTTTTTTTCCTTTTTTTCATTTTTTTTCATTTTTCATTTTTTTATTTTTTATTTTTTTCATTTTTTTACCCATTATTGATATCTCTTCCACATCAATTTATAAAACAATATAGTGTGATTCCATTGTTCCATCACAAGCATGCTTTAGCCTAACATACAATCATTCAATTCGAGCATTCACATTTGATCTAAATGGACTTTTAAAGGTTGTAATGTAGGCTATGGTGAGGGGTCATGAAGGAAATGGATAAAATAGGCTCAAAACATGTGTTTAAAGGGTTCAAAACCAAATGATCATTTCTCATCATTTGATACAACTTGGCATTTTACCCCATTCCACATCATTTCACTACGTTTTCTTTTTTTTTCCATCTCATTCATTATAAAAAGACTCTCATTACTTTACCTCAAATCATGTGTGACATTCATTTTTTTTCTTTTTCTTTGAAATCTTTTCTTTCTAAAAAATTACCCCTAATGTGGAGGGTGATCCTTGGTTGGGGTTTTTTAGAAAAAAATCATAATAGGTTAAAAAGTGTAGCAGTGAATGGTTTTTCAAATAGTAAAAAAAATATGGTCATTTTTCATCTCAAATGTGAAATGTTTTCCTTGAACATCATCTATTAAACAAAAATAAGCTCATGGATCTTTATAACAGACTACATATCTTCATGACATATCTATTTCACATCTGCTAGTAACTATCTTCTTTTGCCCAAATAGTCTCTTTAGATCAATGTGAATAAGTTCTCAAAATTAAATCTCAAAATTATTATTATCTTTGTCTAAGCATTCATCATTTAGAATTCAAGAATGGGAATAAAAGCAAATAACAAAGCACAAAATAGTGGTTGAGTGAAAGAGAAAATGTAATGAAATGTATCAACTTATGTTTGATTGAAATGATAACAAATGAAATCTTATTGCATGAAAGAATTCCTAGCATTATGTTGAAAGAAAACCTAGAGTGACAAGCAATATTCAATTGGCCTTAACATCCTTATGCACCTATGCAATCAAGTGAAGGATCTTTATTAATATCTAGCCCCCTGATTCATCGTAACTTTTTAAATCATAATCGTTTTTGATCTCCACTCGAAGCATTGACATTATAATTGGACAATTGATTACCACTAACATTAGGTGTTGTTACCCCTCTTTGATCAAAGTTTATCATTCTATCATCAATCGTTGCACCTTATGCTTTAGGACAGTACAATTCTCTATGGAATGACCAATAATTTCATAGTGGTAGTCACAGTGGATTGTAAGATCATACCACTTAGGGTAAGGTAGCTTAGTGGCTCCAAACAGCTAGGGGCAATCAAGTGGTTATTGTAGAGCTTTCGATATAACACCGTATAAGTCATGGGGATTGGGTCAAATACATGTTTTTCTCAAGTAGTTCGTTACTCTTGTGAACCACTTATTGGGTTAGTAGGATGAATTTGGGTTCTTGCGAGAGGTTAAATGCTAAGGTTATAAATGGGAGCTTAGGGACTAAAAATGGGATAGTATGTTGATGGATAAGATGGCTGTGGTACGGGCTGGTATGGATAGGATAAGGTATTGTTCATAGTAGGATAGTATGGATAGTAAAATTATGAATAAAGTTGATATCCCCTAAACTGTTTGTCAAAGCTCGCGGCTTGAGTTTCAATTTCTTTTTTCTCTGGCGCCTTTTAGGTTTCCCCTCCTTTCAACTTGCCATTTTTAATGAAATTCTCAATGATTTCACCTAAAATCACCATGTAAGAAAAATTCTTTATTACATTCCCTATCATTTTTTCATAATAGGGAGATTTCAAAGTGTTAACAAATAACATTGTGATTTCTTTGTCAGTCAGAGGAAGCTATACGTAAGTAGCCATGTCCCTTCACCTCTGCACGTATTCCTTGAATGATTTAGTCACTTTTTTTTATATTCTGCAAAGAAAGACAATCAGGGGTCAAGTCTACGATATGTTAGTACTGATTAATGAAGTCATGAACCATATCACTCTAAGAATGAATGCAAGTCCTATCCAGTTGAACTTACCACCTAGCAGTAGAGCTAGTGAGACTGTCTTATAACACATGCATTAACAGTTTTTCATTATTAGTATGGACAGTCATTTTTTTATAGTATATAGTAATGTGGGTCTTCAGACACTTTATATCATCATACTTCTTGAACTCTAGCACCTTAAACTTAGGGAATAATCACATCTGGGACTAACAGAGCCTAGTAATATCTACAGAATCATATAAACCAATGCCTTCTATAGCCCATAACCTTTCCTCTAACAAGTTCATCTTTTGTTCAACTTTTGAGGCTTCTAAAGCTTTCTTCTCTTTAGATCTTAGCTTCTTTTTCTCTTCTAAATCATCTAAATTTGATATTGGTTCTACTACCTTATTAGTAAATATAGGATTTACATAACTCTGGTGTTATCCTAGGTTTGAAGCTGATGGCATTCTAGGGTATGTGTACCTTATAGGATATGTAAATTACTGGGGTGGTGCATCCTAAGTGGACTGGGCTTGATAAGGCCCAAAACCAAGAGGATATATACGGTCAGTCACCTCTTGTAACGAATGGTCTTATTGGCTAGTATTCTTTTCTATTCTCTTTCCCTTATTTAACTTATTCAAGGCATTTAAAATCTTACTCAACTCCTCTTCTAGCTTCTTTTGAGCTTTCTCTATCCTCTCGAGATGATTAGAATTTTTTTGTTCCATCTGTTTAACTTCAGCCCTTGTATTGTATTAGTGAGTGAGGCTCTTACTTTATGGAGCTATCCTTGAACCTTGAGCACCACAAATATGTTATTAAAAATGCTATGCTTTGTGCATGATATGTTGTTGCATAAATGGATCGTGTATTTTCATGGATGAAATCTAATATGAAAATGATACAAATGCACAATGTTATATATGACAATGAAAATGATACATGACATGATAATGCAAATGCACAAATTCAAACAAACAAAATAGTTAGATAAGCAATATATCACACGAATTGTTCCTTCTTATGTCCTAGTTTTGAGTTACATCTATCAATGGGTAGGAAAGGCTCTATCCTAAGGTTAGCCTCTTAGGTATTGATTATATGCAAGGTTAGGTGACTTTGACCACTAAAGGTTCCCAAATTGTTCCTTACATCATAGTCCATCACAAACTTGTAAGGTATTCCAATCCTCACCCATCATAAGCTACCAATGAAAAGGATTCAATTTGAGTAAGAGTATTTCGCTAGCCATTGTAGAGATTATCATCTCATAAGAGCGTAGGTACTTTTTTCTCCTAAGAGGGACGGAGCCCAAGTATAGAGCTTATGTAATGTAAATGCATGTGATAGTGTGTGTGAAGAAACATATAGGTTTTGTGCCCCAAAAATTAAATAAAAGTAAAAAAAAAAAAGGAAAATGTTAGTAAACAAATAACATAGTTTAAAACTATTAGATTAAATGATAGGATAAATTTGAAATGTTATGGCTTGACTCTCTATAGCATCCCTAGTGGAGTCACCAAACTGTCATAACATATAGATCCGTAAATCTATAGCTAGACTTAACAAATAGAGTTGCCACAAATCTTTTTTATTTAAGTGTGATTGGCCACCTAAGGAATCTATCCTCTTAAGGAGCTCCTAAGCTTGACTAAGAGTCTCTAAAACAATAGGTTTAGGTCTGTTAACTAGAACAAGGTTCAGGAGTTTGGTTACATGTAAGAAAGGTTATAGCACCCTCATATGCCTATTCCAAGGATGGTACCATTTTATTTTAAATTTATTCTAAGATATTGATTCTAATGGTCTTAAATTTTTATACTGAATATTAAAAATAATTTTTAAGATTCTTCATCATTTTAGCAAAATTCTTAAAAATATTTTCTCACCTTAAGAGTATTCAAGAATCTCATTTATTTTCTTGAAGAAGCTCTATCATCAGAAAAAAGGTTTAATTATTTTTTTATTGAAAATATATCTAATTATTCTACCATTTGAGTCAAATTAGAAATATTTTCTCTTTTTGAATCTCTAAATTTTCTACCATTGGGGCCTATTTGAAAATTCATTTTATTTATTTTTTTTAGAGAGAAAATAATATGGCAATTATTTTTCTTGAAATTTCATTTAAATTTTCCACCATTTGGGACAAATTTAAAGAAAATTTCTCACCTAGAGATTTCTTAAAAATTTACCATTTGAAATTTTTAAAAATATCATCTTTGGATAATTATCAAATATTTTCAACCAAATTTGGAAAAGAATACAAATACTTTTATTCAAATTTCATCTAAATTATTTCACAATTTGGGATAAATTTAGAGGAATTTCTCACTTAAAGATTTCTTAAAAATTTACCATATGAAATTTCGAAGAATATCATCCTTGGATAATTTATATTTTTTCAAAATTTTATTAAATTTGTATTTTTTATTTTTTATTTCTTTGTTTGAAAATAAATATTAATTATTGTTATTAAAATTTAATCTAAATTATTCCACAATTTGAGATAAATTTAGACAAAATTTCTCATCTAAAATTTTTTTAAAAATTTACCATTTGAAATTTTTATAAATTCTATCATTGAATAATTAATACTTATTCTAAAAAAAATTTATTCTTATTTTTTATTTTTTTTAAATTTAATCATGCAAAAATACTAAAAAAAATAGAAATAAAAAATACCTAAAATAGGAAACGGTTCAGCTCTAGTGGCTGCAACGTGACTCAATTTCAAGGAGGAACAGTGCTTGAAAAAGGCACGGCTTGCGGCTCGACTTGGCTCGAGCCAAGAACAGTGAAACGGGTCACAAACGAGTTGATGCTACGGGTTGGGTCACTCGATTGCAAAACGCATAAATCCTGGGTCTTCTTAAAGCAAAAACGACGTTGTTTTGAGGCTTGTATAAAAGGCAGTTCCCAGCCTTTTTCCCTTAGATTTTTTCTTCCTTTTCTTTCTCTTCGTTTTTTTTTTCTCTACCTTTCTCTCTAACCCAAATGAACTCCGGTTGAATCTTTCATCGAATTCTGGAAATCTCGTCAGAATCTAGGTTAGTTCACTGGAAGTTTGCTAAAAAATTCAACTGATGCCGAAATTTTTAACTAGATTCTAGGTAACCTCCCAAAAAATTCAACCGGCGCCAGAACACTCATTAGAAATTAGAAATTTTTCAAAAATTTTCTAAATTTTTTTTTACCCAAAAAATTCCTACAATTTTTTTAATGTTTTTACGAATGCTTTTCCTGATTTCTCCATTTTTTGTTTTTCTGTGTGTCATAGGTCTATATTTATAGGGATTAGAACCCTAATCTAGAAAGGAATTCCAATTTCTTTCGAATTCTAACTGCCAAATAAACAAACTCACACAAACTCAACCTTTTTTTTTTAGCTTTTTCATTTTTTTTATTTTTTTATTAACAAAAATCAAAAGTAGACCCCCGAATAGATTGAGGTGTCTACAACACCTATTATGAAAGAATGATTGAGAATATTTTTAAAAATTTTGTTGACATAGTGATTGCTGGGGAAATGATAGAAAATGTATTCAAGAATAGCAAGATTAAGTTAAATGATGCAATTGATGTTGGAAAGGTAAATACATCGAAAAAGAATAAAATGGAGGTGCAAGCAATCACACTTAAGGGGCATCTACCTAAGAACTTCATCCTATGCAATTTTTATCCTTTTTATCAACCCTACTTCCTAGTCATAAGCAGTATCTCTCAAAGCCCATATCTTTGTCAACCAAGCAGTATATAAGTTTTTTAGCAAATCCCCATCCTCAAATGACCATTTGTGATCTTGTCCCTACACTTAAGCTTACCACTTGACCAACAAAAAATAAAAAAAATGAAATGACTAAAAAAAACTTTTAATCCCTATTTCTTACCTTTTGCTTTTGCTAATAGAAGGTCGATACTAAACTCTTGTGCCTCTGAAAATAACACTTCATCCATTGACAATGAGTTATGATCCTAATGGCATGTCTGATTATCATATGGAAGCAACTGACCATTCAACTAAAAATTGCAGACAACTAAAGGAAAATGTTAAGGATTTTATCAACAATGGTATTTTGACTCTAGAACTAATGGAACAATGGAAGTCGACTTTGTCCAGTTGCAAAATATGAAGAGTTAAGACGTGGAAGAAGGTTTCGAGTATTGAAAGATCAAGATAGGATGGTGTTCTTTTGAACCTTTAACCTTTTGTGTGCAACATGTGTATGGTGTTCTTAGAAGTTATTTAAATTAATTTTGTTAAACTTTATTTTGGAAAAAATGAATGCTTTCAATTTTTCTATGAAATTTTATCTTTATGCATTTGTTTGAATAACAGTCCCATATAATTAATTTTTAAAATTATAAACTGAAAAGCACTTTGCAAAAAAAAAAAAATCAAAACAAAATAAAGATTTGCAATAAAGTCCCATATAAGTAGTTTTCAATATCAAATTAAAAGAAAAAAAAAGCCTTTTCAAAGGGAAATATACAATTTTTTTATGGCAAGAATCTCAAACTAATTGGCAATTACTATAAAAAAAATCTCATATCTTTACACTTTTCCTTGACCACTCTTATGTTTCAATCCTTTTTAATAATTTCACTCACTGGTCATAATCTTTTAAGGGAAATGAATTTTCACTTGTGAACCTTGTTATCATTTGATATATTAAAATCATAATCTTTTCTTGGGCAATGAACAAAATAGGCCAATTTTGAAAATTTATTTTGAATTTCAAAAACTAAGTAAGATATTTTTTAAAATTTTTAATTGATAATTTAATATGTGTCAAATTTTGCCAATATGATTGAACCATCCAAATTTTTTCGATAACTATAGACATGAAAAATGTTTGAACCTTTTCTCAAGTAGCTTTTGTTTCACATCTTAAGGCACATTGACCAAAAGAAGCAAAATTTTTTCTTACCTAAGATAATTTGTTTCATGCATTAATACATTTTTCCCTTCATTTTACCGAAATGCTAGATAGTCTAAAACCAAAATGAGCCTTTTTGTGAACTATGTTATCAGATTTAGGATATCCCATAGAACCCAATTTTCATTATCATAAGAACCTAAAGTGGAAAAACAAAATGGGGCATCAATTGTGCAAAAAAAAAAAAATGATTGATGGCTATAAGACAAAAATAAAGATAAAAAATAAAAAAAGCTTTTTATCTATTTCTTCAAATAATTTGCTCCTACAACTAAGCGATCATGTTTGAAATGATGAATGACAATCTTTCTCTATCCTTTACATATAGAATAATTACCCACTTGCTACCTATTTAAGCCTATTATATTTTTTGTTCTAAAATGAACCCCCGCCAAGGATCTTTTTTATACTAGGGGGCAAAATAAAAATATCTTCAAGAGATCAACTTTAAAGAAAGTGTTTGATATCGAGAGCATCTAACATAGACATCGAAGATGAGAGCCCGAGGTAAAAAGTGAAGGAGGTTTTAATTAGAATCCCAAGAATTTAACAAAAAAAGAATGCTAAAGTTGAAATCAAATGTTTTCAAACAAAATGAAAGGAAAAAAAATAAAAATAAAAACAAAAAAAAGAAGAAAAAGAAAAAAGAGCAAAGAAGAGAAAGACTTGTACTTCGGAGACAAGAATTTGAAGCAAAAAAAAAAGTGAATGAAGCTTCAGTTTAAATAAAAAAAATAGAGCTAAAAGAGAAAGACATGTACCTCGAAAATAAAAATTTGAGGCAAAAAATGAACAAAGTTTCAATCAAAATCCTAAGTAAAACTTCAAAAAGGAAGAATCTTAAAGTTGAAGTTAGATGTTTCTAAAAAAAAAATAAAACAAAATGAGAAGCAAAGAAAGAAAGACATGCTTCTTAGAGATTAAAGCTTGGGGCAAAAAGTGAATGAAACCATAGTTAGAATCTCAGGTAAAAGAAAAAAAAATTAGTAAAGAAGAATGCTAAAGTTGAAATGAAATTTTTTCGAAAAAAAAAAATAGAGAAAAAGGCCAAAGAAAGAAAAATACATGACTTTTCATCCAAAGATTGCTCCATAAGATCCTTGGCCTAATTATCCTAAATAATATATTTTGAGCCTATTTATCAATTCTTTTAAAACCTTAAACATTGACCTACATTACATACCCTGAAAAGTCCATTTCTGATCAAATATGGACACTTGAATTGAAGAGTTATGTCTTTGAAAATTTGTATATACCTATTATTTGGCAAGATTTTATCAAGTTCTTCATTGTTAGAAAATATAGCTATAAGATAAAAACCCAAAAAAGATAGTTTAGAGCTAGAGCCACTCTTAAAACCCCAAAAGAATTTTAGAGTTTTAAGGTTCTATCCAGAATAAAAAGACACGATACAAAACCTTTTAAAGGATCAATACCCATTAAAGACTTTGCATTTCACCGAATAGTGAAAAAAAAAACTAGTTTTTTTTCTCTTTCCAAATCTTTTTCAAAAAATAATAGTTAGTTTTGATGCATATTGAAATATAATGTTTTTAATAAAAGAAAAGTATTTTTAAAAACGATCTCCTTTGTGAGCCCAAGAGTAATCCTTGCAACCCTTGTCAAGCCTTCCTTGAAATATGACCACTTGTAAAAAAATGAATTATCAATCACCCCATCTACAAGCATTCCAAATAGTAATCATTAATTTTTAAGAAATTCGAAAGTCATGAGTTTTCAACTTTTTCCATTTGATTACAAAGATACTTTATGTGGGGCAATTTTACGATCACTTTTGAAAAGTTCAGAGATTATTTAAGCATTTTGTAAAGAAAATTGACATTATTGTTAGTGAAAAATGGACATTGAAAACTTTAACAAAGATCATTAAAAAAAAACAAGAAAAAAAATCGTATTTACATCAATTACATGTGCATCATCAAAAAAACATTTAACCTGCATATTGCAAAAACAAAAAGAATCATCACATTCGCATCACTTGCAAAAAAAATTTGATTTGCATGTTGTAAAAACAAACAAAAAAAAAAACATTTGTATTTGCATCACTTGTATTTGTATTTGTATGTACATTCTAACCAAGGCATTCACATTTACCTCATAAGAAAGATATTTGCATTTGCATTTGCATCATAGTATCTGCATCTTAAAAAAAGTATTTGTAGGATATTTATATGAAAGGAACATTGGCATTTATAGTGTGAAAAAGTCATATGTATTTTCATCAAGCATTTACATTGTTGCATTTGCATTGACATTTACATTCACATCATTTGATGAAAATAGACATTTGTATCATGACTGCATTTGTAATTTTGTAAACATTAAAAAAGGAAAAAAGGGGCAAAAAAAAAGTAGGAAGTCTATCATTGAAAAGATAAGAGAAAGGAAAAATAGTTTAACAAGAGACTAAAATATTAAAAAGGTTTGAAAAGTTAAAAGAAAAATGATCTGCAAAATGCTAAGGGATTGTTGAAAAAATGAAAAAGAAGAGATATGATACAAGGTATCACTTAAGTCCAGTGAAGCTGGCATCCAGTTATATTTCTAAGATTTTCAGGCACAATCCTTAAGACCTTTGGGCAAAATATTTTAAATTTTTAAAGTTTCAACGCTTCTATTATGAGGAGCATTAAAAGATTTTTGAAATTTGTAAGACCTTCGGATATAATCTCTATAACCTCTGGGCATAATTTTCAAGATTTTTAGGTGAAATATTTTAAAATTTCAAAGTTTCACCGCTTCTATTACGAAGAGTATTAAAATCTTGAAATTTATAAAACTTCCAGGCTAATCTCAAATACCTTCAAGTAAAACATTTTAAAATTTCAAAGTTTTAATGCTTTTATTACGATGAACATTTTAAAGATTTTGAGATTTGTAAGACCTTCGAGCATAACTTCTAAAATTTTCGGACATAATCTCAAGACCTCAAAGCACAATCTTTAATACCTCCAAACATGATATCTTATTTTATTTTCAAAAGTTATTGAATTTTTGTTTAAAAAAATTTTTAAATTTATTTTTAAATGGTCAAGTTTATTAGTTAAAAAAAAAAGAGAAAAAATAACAATAAAAAATCATAAAATCATAAAAAAGTAAATAAAATAAATAAAAAGAACTTTTAAAAAACTTTGAATCATTAACTTCAAACAAAATTATTGTCTATATCTTTATTTTATTTTTTATTCTCAATAATATATTAAGAGGAACAATTATAGATATTCAATTTTATCCGAGTTAATTCAAATTTATTTAATTTTTTAAACTCAATTTGCATGTTTTTATTTAAGCTGATTTAGGCATTACATCGAATAAAGTTTGTTCGAAGTTGTTTTGAATTAGTTATTTTTAATTTTATTGATATTTTTAGAAATAAATTAATTAAAAAATTACAAATAAATATACAAATAAATATATTATTATTATTATTATTATTATTATTATTATTGTTAAGAAAAAAAAAAAAGAGAGGAAACAATCAAAAGCAGAAGAAAACTAAAATCAGAGGAAGTGGCCGGCAGTGGCCGGCAGCCACTACCAATTTTCAGACTTTGCACGCCCAACCCCAACACCCTGCCTCCACTTCATGCTACACTCCATAGCCCTCAGCTTCATCTCCACTGATCTAATTCTAAAAATTTTGGATTGTTTTATAATCATTCATAGACAAAAAAAAACCAAAGGAGTCCAACACTGGGGGGGGGGGAGGAAATTTTTCCAAGTTCAAGGATCCCCCTTACATGCAACCAGACCCCATTCCCTGACCCTTGTTTCAAGCAATCAAACCATCCTCCCCATCAAACCATCCTTCCCCATAGTTCCCTGCACCTTTGACAAGGCCCACACCCAAACCAAGCCCTTTCATACATGACCTAGCCTCTCACCCAGGAAAGACCCTGCATCCGTAACCCGTGCCTTCATCGTCTTTCAACCCAGGCCAAAACCTTATTCGACCATCACCAAAACCCAGCCTCAAACCATAGAAACTCCAAGCAACCAAACTCAACCCAGCCCTTTAAGCACCGTGCAGCCCCATCAAACACTATCTAGCCTTTCCATTCCACCAAGACCATTTCCAAATACACTGACCAGCCACTCACCCAGGAAATACCTTTTGCCCGCAACAACACTAGCCCCAATCCTACCAGCCGAGCTCCATCTAGAACACCTAGCCTAGCCCCAAACCGTGCCTCCGAGAACCAATCGCTGCATGCACCAATAGATCCAAGACCCTAACACAATCTCTTACCTACACAAACACCCCATTCCTTGTCACCATTTGCCCTAACCTTAACCAAGAAGAGACCAAGACCATCTCCAAGCATCGATCCTTCCATCTCAAAACACACAACCTAGACCCAAACAGCCATCATGAACCAAAAAAAAAAAAGAGACAACCTATTTCCCTATCGCCTCACTGAACTCACACTCCATCAGCACTAACCTCCTCCTACCTAAAACACTCGCATAAAATACCCACAGATCCTCCTACCCAAAATATTAACTGTCAAATTTAACCATCACAAATCAAAATAAAAAAAATATATACACAGTCCTCCCATATGGGAAGAATCCAGCGCTAAGTTAGCTTGTGAAAAAAAACAACCATCGATTTCTTTTTAAAAAAAGAAAAAAAGGAGAAAGGAAAACGACAGCCAAAGAAGGCAGAGCCATCAACGCCACTGGAAGAGTGGCGACGCAAGCAACAACAACGATGGTGTCTGGAACTGGCAGTGTCTGAAATCGATGGCTGAAGGAGTTTTTTTAGCTAGTACGGCCAAACCAAAAAAGGAAAAGAAGAAAATAAGAAGAATAGGAAAAAAAGGCAGATCTATTTGCTGGTGACGGGCGATAGCTGCGAGGAGGCCAATGTTGGAATCTGGGCTTGAAGAGTAGGGTTCGGCTGTTTGGAGTTTTTAGAGAAAGCTATTTGTTTTTTTTTTTTTTTTTTTAAAGCGAAAGACGAAAATGTTTTAAAAACAATAAAGGATTTATAATAAAAAAGGGTGAAGAACCGGGTGGGTCCACTCGACCCAGAATCGACCCGGCCTGTAACCCATCAGCCTGACTTGGCCTGCAGGTCATCAGCTTGGCCTGCTCCAAAGCCTTCTGCCTGACCCAAAGAAAGCCCAACCAGAATGGATCTTCTTTGGGCTCTTGTTATGGGCCCTATTATGTAAGTTGTTTTACGCTTAAGTTTCAAAGGTATAATTTACGTTTTTTTTTTTTTTTTTTAGTTATGCCTTATATTTATATGTTTTAATGCTTGTTAATATGCATTTATAGTAAGTAAACTTATTTATGAATAGTTGTGTTCTTATAAAACTATTAGGGTGAGATAACAATAATTTTAAAATTAATAATAATAATAATTAAAAATATTTTTATGAATTTTTTATGATGGGATTCTGAGAAGTTCAAGTAGTAATTTTAAAAAAATTCATAGATAAGAAAAATCTTTTAAAAATTATCAAAGTATTGAAATATTTAGAAGTTTCTTTTCAATATAAAAAATTTTGTTTTATTATTATTTTCCTTAATTTAAGTAGTTTTTTTTAATAGTATAAAAATATGCATTTTTTAAATAATTTTATTTATAGATAATTATATTATTATATGACTTTTAAATATTAATAATTATTATAAAAGCAAATAAAAAATTTTCAAGGATGAAATCTAAAAGAAATTTGAATAGTGATTCTTTAGGAATATTTAGCTAAGAAAATTTATCTAAAATGTTGTCAATGTATTGAAACATTTAAAATAGTTTTCAATAAAGATTTCTCGCTTTTTTTTTTTTTTTATAAAATGACATAGAAATGAATTTGTAGAAAATATTATTTGATTTTAAATTAAAGATATTATTTACATTTTTTTAAATATAAGTATTGAAAATAAATATGAACAATCGAAAATAAGATTTTTAAGAATTTTGAGTAGTGATTTTTAAAAATTTCCTAGGCAAGATGATTTCTCTTAATATTGCTAAAGTATTAAAATATTTTTAAAGATTTTTCAATATGTAAGATTCTTATTTATTTTTTAAGCATACTAAAAAATGAAAATATGTTTTTAAAGAAAATTAAGAAAATTAATTTTTAAATACTAAGATTAAGATCATTTTAGTTAATATTAAAAGATAATACATAATTAATTGTACTGTTTTAAACAGATATTGTGTAGGTACTAATCCTTCCTCACATGTAATCGATTCTTAAATCCAAACTATTTTTGTAGATCATAAAATTATCTTTTTAATAAATTTTAATTAATTTTAAAAATTTATTAAAAATGTAAGTTATAATAAATGATCAATCATATCTAATAAAAAATGATTGATAGTAACTTTATCTTCTATTTTTAATAAAATTATCTTTTTAATAAATTTTAATTAATTTTAAAATTTTATTAAAAATGTAAGTTATAATAAATGATCAATCATATCTAATAAAAAATGATTGATAGTAACTTTATCTTTTATTTTTAAATTTATCTAACGGCCTAAAAAATCATTTTAACAGTTTAGTTTTGATAAAAATTGGGCTAAAAAAAAGGTTATTGATGGTGGTGATCAACGATGACCGATGGAGGTGATGGCAGCACTGACGATCGATGCTAGAAACTGGGGATGGTGTTTGCTAGGTTTTTGTTTAAGTTGAGGGAAGATGTTTTGTCTCGTGTTTTTCTTTTAAGAAAAAAAGGATGGAATGAGCTTTAAAAAAAGTTTTGGTTTTTATAGCTAAAAAATAATCAAAAAAAAAAAAAGTATAGGTCAGCCCATTGACCAGGCACCTACCAACCCGCCCTTGACTCAAAATAAAGACCATGACCTGATTCTCTTTTATACCAACCTAGTCCAAATCAAGCCTAATTAGTAGCACATTCCAATTTGCTTCCACCTAGGCCTTGGCTTTTATTGTGGATCCATGTTTCATTTTGGTATATTTCTTTTTCTCATGACTATTTATCTTGTTATATTTTGTATTTAATTATTTTAATACTTGTAATTGTGATTTTATTATTTAAAAAAAGTGTGTTTAGGAAATAGTTGTTTGTGAATATTTATGTTATTATTAAATTATTATTATGAAATATTAATAATTGAAAATAAATTGAGATTTGTTGATAATGAATTTTAGAGAAATCCGAGTAGCAATTTTTAAAATATCCATAGGTGTGAAATGTTTTTTAAAAATATAATCAAAGTATTTGTATATTTATAATAATTTTTAATATAAATATTCTGTCTATTTTTTTTGCCAAAAAAATGAATTTTATATAATAAAATAATATTAAAAATTGATTCATGAGCATCATGTTTTATGCATATATAATAATTTTGAAAATAAACGAATCTTTGAGAATGAGATTTTAAAAAAGTTCGCGTAATGATTTTTTGAAATCTTTAAGTGAAAAATTTTTTTTAAGTGTTGCCAAAGTATTGAGGCATTTAGAATAATTTTTAATAAAATTTTTTTATTTATCCTTTATTTAATAAAAAATAAGAAAGGATTTTTTAAAAAATATTATTTAGGTTAAATTCTAAGTATCATTTTATATTTTATAATATAAATATTGATTTTAAAGATAAATATAAACTATCGAGAACAATAGTTTTGAAAAGTCGAAGTAGTAATTCTTAAAAGATTCCTAGATGAAATATTTCTTTTAATATTATCAAAGTATTATAATATATTTTTCAGAATTTTTCAATACATAATGTTCTTATCTATTTTTCAAACAAAAGATTTAAAAAAAAACAAACAAAAAGATTTTTGTTGCAATAAGAAAAAATAAAGAAAACTATTTTTAAATATTAAAAGTAAGACCATTTCCATTAATGTTAAGAGATAATATATAGTTCATTGGTATCATTTTTAAAATGAGCACCGTAAAAATATTAATTTTGTTTTATGTGTAATCGTACTTCGAATCAAATATTATTTTTTATAAACTAAAATATTTTTTAATATGCTTTAATTAATTATAATATTTTATTAAAAGATAAAATTTTTATGAGATTAATTACATCTAATAAAAAAAATTATTGACGACTAACTCTTCTTTATTTCTAATTTGATTCCTAAAATTCACGTAACAGCCCTCAAAATTGTCACAACAATCCTCTCCAAAAAAGCCTGGCGGATGAAGTTCCTGTCCTGTGTATATACTCGAAATATGCCCGTGGTACCAAGCTAAGAAACATGTTCAAGTTTAGACAAGCAATTTAAACTAGCTTTATATAAGGAACCCTCAAGTTCGTTGGAAACTAGCTTTATAGATCATGGTACATTTATCGATTAGATTTGTTCAATGATTGGATTAAATTAACTCAGAATATAAGAAATTTCAGAACAAATATCTACCGTATATTAAAAACACATGATTTAATTCAAAGAAAAAAAAACATTTTGCTAAATTAATTTTATTACTAGTTTGATTTTAAGTTTCATTAATATTTTAGTTTCAAACCTGATTTTAGCTTAGATTAGTTTTTTTTTTTTTTTTCAAACCCTGACATTTTTTCATCTCTTAGCCTGAGCCATATAAAGATGGAATTGCCCCGAATCGTTTTACCGGGGAATCCGGGAACCACATATAGCTCTGCAATTATTGAAGGGAGAATTTAAGATGAGCAAAAGACGGCTCACGGACGGAATGAAACAGAGTGTGGACAAGACATTTGAAAGCATGGAAAATTCAACTTTGCAAGTTGGTCATTTAATTAAGATAAAAAAATCTCTACCACTACGTTGAAATTTCATGCGAGTTCTAGAAATTCCGGAAAATTTTGCTGCTCATTATTCCATACTAACAATGTCAGCATTGGAAAAAATTGTCTTGAAAATGAGATAAAGCTCTCATCACATCGTTGTGAATTAGACACTTGATGATATTCAACAGCCAAAACCTAATTTCAAAGGGAGTCACAGTCAGAACTTTGGATTAATGGACGAACTTGATTGACAAATATATTTCATCAATACCTGAATATATTACAGGTTACCAACATTTCTCAACTTCTAGAAAATTGTGGTTGACAAAACCGACTCCAATACGTAACTTTGGTATCACGTGCCAAACTCTAATTTTTTTATACGAATTAAATACTCATTTATTTTTTGTATTATATATTTTTTTTGCCAGTTTGGTTTTTAAAATATAAAATTATTAGTTAGTATTTTAACTTTTATTTCATTATCCACTTTGATATATCGAGTTAACATTATCGGTAAATTTTAGTGATATAATATAAATATTTAATAAAGTATTAACATGTATAAAAAAATTTTCAATTAATATCACATTAATAATTAAAAAAAATTTTAAAAGAATTAAAAATTTATGAAAAATTAAAAAATTTAACTTAGCGTTCCACAAATTAATTTTATTTATTATTTAAAATATTTTAAATTTATAAAATTATTAATAAAAATATATTATTACAAAAAAATTAAAAATATTATATTAAAATATTTACCAATAGATAACTATCAGTCCACAATGAAAAATTTTATGTTACTTATAGATAAAAAATTATGTTTGACTCGAAAGAAATTACTTTGAAATATAGATGATCCCCACTACCAATTTTATCAAATTTAGTCTAGTTCTAAGATCAATTATGTAGATATAAGAGACATACTCAAGTTACAAAACTCTAAAGAATTAATCTAAGAATTTTTTAATTGAAAATTTTTTAATGATGGCAAAACTTACTATCAGTACTTCCAAAAAAAAGTAATATTTTGTGGCTATCTTTATTCACAATTTATGTTATCACTTTTTAGGCTTTAAGAAAAAACCTTGTTAATATAAAAGTTAAAAGAATCATTATTTTAAAATGTAATTATATAGTAATAATAATTATATTCTTTGCTATATTTTCCTCACTTTTTATTTGGTATAAAGATTATAATAAAAAATACGGCTTACATGTTAAAAAATCATTATTATGAAGTTTTGTATTTAAAAAAAAAATAAAATCAATGATTTACCAATTATTTAATATTTAAGTAGGATCTTCAAAAAATTAGAATCAACATGTAGCACAAAAAATCTAACGAATGAAATCCATATTATCATCAATATCATAAAACCAATTTTTTTATACAATAAATTTCTTTTGAGCTAGTAACAAAAAATATGCCTTCAAATGATACTCTAAGAACTGTGATATTGATCAAAATGTAGAAAAATAAATGAAAATAATTAAGAAATGTGAAGCAAATAAAATAAGTATTGGAAATAAATAATGATGTTAAAAAATAAAATTAATTAAAAAATGCATATCTTAACTAAATAACAATCTTGATTAGAAACATTAAAAAATTAAAAATATTAAGATATTTGTGAAAAAAGAGGAAGAATCTGAATCAAAATAATGTATTTGTTGGGGGCTACCAGAAATGGGAATTTATATTTCATATCTAACCTATACATAATAGAAACAAAATCACAAATTAAAAGTAGTAGATAACAATGGTTTTTTTTTTTTTTTTTAATGAAGAAATCCATTAACTTAAATTAAGAAATAAAATCAACATTACATACTGATGTAGCTAAAAATCCTTCCCAAACATGACCATATCAAAGTGGACATTCTGTCCTAGCGATGTTACAAGCAAAGGAGTTTGCAGACCTTTCAACATGAACAAAATCACAAACTCTGAATTGTGAAGCAACATCTAGAAACGTCAAAAACTACTGCAACACCTTCCCAATATGAATGATTAACAAAAGTATGTGAAATCATTAATTATTAAATAGATTTTGAAAGGATAAAGGATATAATAAATGATATTAATATGTTTGAATTAAAAAAAATCAAATATTAAAGAATTAAAAGGAAATCATTAAACAGTACAAATTATATTTAAGATTTTTAAATTAAAAAAAAGATATATGTATATTATTGAAAAATCCATTTTAAAAAATATATATCTAAATTATATTTTATTGTCAATATTTAATATTTATTGTTCCTTTCAATGCCTTTAACTCATAACTCCTATTTGAATATGTTTTCACTGTTATCATAAAGTTGTCAATTTTTTTTATATATCTAATTATATGGTATTTAAAATAAATTAAAATGGATTAATAGTAAATAAAGTATTATATAGAGAAAATATGTCAAAAAATTAGTAAAACTATAATGATTTAATTGAAAAATATTTGATCTTTAATGGTTAATATTATTTGGGTTAAATTATGAATGTCATTTTATATTTTATGATACAAATATTGATTTTAAAAATAAATATAAGCCATCCAAGATAAGATTTTTGATAAGTTCGAATAATGATCTCTAGGTGAGAAAGTTTCTCATAATATTATTAAAGTATTATAATATTTTTAAAAATTTTTCAATACACAAAGTTCTTATTTATTTTTAGAGCAAAGGATTAAAATAAACAAAAAGATTTTTGTTGCAATAAGAAAAAATTAAAGAAATTATTTTTAAATATAAAAATTAAGATCACTTTCATCAAAATTAATAAATAATACATAATTAATTTGTACTATTTTTGAAACAAACATTGTGAGGGTATTAATTTTTTTTACGCGTAATCGTATTCATGAACTCAATTTTATTTTTTGTAAACCAAAGATTATTTTTTTAATGAATTTTAAGATTTTATTAAAAAATAAGCTTTTCAAGTGACTAAACACACTTAATAAAAAAAATTTGATGATAACTTCCCATCAATTTTGATTTGATTTTTAAAATTTGTCTAACAGCTCTCAAAATCATTACAAAAATTTTCTCCAAAAAAAACCTATCGGATGGAGTTCCTGTTTGTCTATATACTCGAAGTATGCCCACGTACCAAGCTACGAAACATGTTCAATTTTAGACAAGCAATTTAAACTAGCTTTATATAAGGAACCCTCAATTTCGTTGGACACTAGATTTATAGCCCATGGTATACTCATCGATTAAACTTATTCAATGGTTGAATTAAATTAATTCAGAATACAATAATGTAAAATTTTCAGAACAAGTATCCACTATCTACCATGTCTTAAAAAGACATGATTTAATTCAAAGAAAAAAAAATTTGCTAAATTAATTTTATTACTAGTTTGATTTTAACTTTCATTAATATTTTAGTTTCAAACCTGATTTTAGCTTAGATTAGTTTTTTTTTTTTTTTTCAAACCCTGACATTTTTTCATCTCTCAGCGATTTTGATGGTTTTAAAGATGGAGTTGCTCAGAATCATGCTACAGGGGAATCCAGGATCCACATATCGCTCTGCAATTATTGAAGGGTGAGTTTAAGATAAGCAAAATATGACTCACGAAAGGAATGAAACAGAATGTGGACAAGACATTCGAAAGCTTGGAAAATTCAACTTTGCAAGTTGGTCATTTAAATAAGATTAACCAAAATCTCTACTACGACATTAAAATTTCATACGAGTTCTAGAAATTTCAGAAAATTTTGCTGCTCATTATTCCATACAAAATAATGTCAGTATTGGAAAAAATTGTCTTGAAAATGAGATAAACTCTCATCACATCGTTGTGTATTAGACACTTGATGATATTCAACAGCCAAAACCAAATTCAAAAGGAGTAACGGTCAGAATTTTGGATTAATGGACGAACTTGATTGACAAATATATTTCATCAATACCTGAATAAATTACAGGTTACCAATATTTCTCAACTTCTATGAAAATTGTGGTTGACCAAACGGACTTCAATAAGTAACTTTGGTATCACGTGCCAAAGTCCTTTTTTTTTTTTATAAAGGTTAAGTACTCATTTATCTTCTGTATTATATATATATATATATATATATCAATTTGATATTTAAAAAATATAAAATTATTAGTTAGTATTTTAATTTTTAATTTGTCATCCATTTTGCTACAACATATTAATATTATCAATCAACTTAGTGACGTAATATAAACATTCAATAAAATATTGGCATATGTAAAAATGTCTGATCAACGTTACATCATTAATTGTTACATTAATATTCAAAAAAATTTTAAAATTTAAAAATTTTTGAAATAATTTAAAAATTCTAATATCATAACAATTTTTCATTCGAGAGCCTTTATCACTAGACTTATAAAAATTCTTGTAGTCATCATCAATCTCTTTTTTTTTTTTTTTGTATAGGTGTGATATTGGTTACCCAAAAGATCATCTTTTAATAAAAATATCAAAATTAATTAAGATTTACTAGAAGATATTTTGGTCTGTAAAAATTGGGATTAAATTCAAAAGTGTGATTACGAGTAGGAAGGTATCAGTACACTCACGTCACCCGTTCAAAAAAATGGTATCAATTAAACATGTGTTATCCTTTAAATTTGGTTACATGGTCTTCTTTATATTTAAAAATTAATTTCCTAAAATTTATTTATGAAAAATATTTTTTTTGTGAAATTATTATTATTATTATTATTATTTTCGTATTCTATAAATTCTCTAATGTTTTGGTGAAATTTATAGAAAATATCTATTCAAAAAAAATTTTAAAAAAATTAGCTATTCATAAAATTTTTGAAATTTCATCGTAGGATATTTTATTTATTTATTAAAGTTGATTTTAAAATTATCTCAACTATTTGACGAAATCCAAAATTATTTTTTTGATGGTAATAATTAAGAAAAATAAGACTCATGAAATTTTCTTTAAAAAAATTTACTAATTTTTTTAAAAATAAGTGTTTTTATTTTATTTTATTATTTATTTATTTTTTTCGAATCTTTATGGAGTGTAAAATAATTTTTAGATCATACCAATTCATTGGTGAGATCTAAAAATATTTTTTATTTGCATTAATTAAAAAAAATTAAACTTTTTCAATTTCTTTCAAAAATTGCATTTTAAAAGATTTATTCAAATAGTTTATTATTTTTATTTTATATTATTTATTTTTATAACAAAAATAATTTCTTAAATTATCCCAACACTTTGACCAAATTTAAGAAATATTTTTTACTTGTAAAATTTAAAGGAAAATAGAACACTTTCCATTTTCACTAATGAATTTTTTTAAAGATTTATTTTAGATTAAGAGTTATTATTTATTCTTGATTTTATATTAAAATTATTACTGATGATAATTTTTTTGGTTTAAATAAAATATATATACATTTATATAAAAAATTCTAACAAAAAATAAAAATTAAATTAAATTAGAAACTAAAATTAAAATAGAAAAAAAAACTCACCAAATAAGTCGAGTCAACACACGAGTTGATATGTAGGTTAGTGCGTTGCTCCACGAGTTCAAACGTTCCAAGACGACGTCATTTTGGTAGCCTATAAAAGTCACTTTCTTCTTTTATTTTTTATTTTTTTTATTTTTCCTTTCTTCCTCTGTCTCTAAAAACTAGAGCCTCTCTTAAAAAAAAAAAAAGAAACTCCTTTCTCGGTCACTATAGCTACCTAATTTATGGTTGGTTGCTATCATGTTGTCACCAAAAAACTTAATCAGCATTGAAAAGCTCAAAATTTTTTCAAATCCTGGCCTAATTCATAGATTTCGGTGACTAAACAATTTAATGGTTACCAGAAAATTCAAATTTTTTCATATTTAGTGAACCCAAAATTTTTTTTCAAAAATTCTCAAAAAATCCAAAAATGGTCCCCTTGATCCTTTAACACTATTTTTTCCAAGAAAAATCCCACACCTCATAGATCAAGGTTTTCAATTTTGTTTTATTTTTAAAACTAATGGTTCTCCAAAAGGGGATGTGAATACTATGAAAATTTTTAGTTTTTGTGTTGCTTATATATATGTGTGTGTGATTATTATGGCTTTGTAGCAATATCTCCTAATTGCAAAAATGCTCCCTCTCTGTCTTTTTCTGTGAAATTTTTTTTCTTGATTATCTGACATCAAATCCTAGATCTTCAAGGATACAAGCCCCTATTTTTTTGCTACCAAGTTAAGCAGAGGCAGTGAGTTTTCAATAAATTAAATGCATTGACTTTAAGGAAGAAAAAAACCTTTTGGTAGTTTGATTGTAGCTACTAGAGTTGAAATAATTTTGACTCTTTTTAAAAAATAATAATAAAAAAAATAATAACAATAATTGTCATAACGATTTTGTGTCCGCCCAACAAATTTGAAAAAAAAACAAAAAAAAAGAGTCACTATTAATCTTTTTTTGGCTAGATGCGATTAGCCACCTATTAAAGCATATCCTTTTAACGAAATCTTAAAATTAATTAAAATTTATTAAAAGAATAATTTTAGGGTCTATGAAATAGTTTGAGTTCGAGAGTCGATTATGTGTGGGGAAGGATTAGTACCCCCACAATGCTTGTTTAAAACGGTACGAATTAATTACGTGTTATCCATTGATTTTAATAAAAACAGTCTTATTTTCGGTATTTAAAAAATAATTTTCTTGATTTTCTTTGTTTACTGAAATTTTGATTTTTGATTTTATTATTGTTCCATATTTATTGTTCAAATTTTATTTGAGAAAAATAAATTAGGACCTTTTTATTGAAATAATTTTTAAAACGTTTCAGTACGCTGATAACATTAAAATAATTTCTTCTCACCTTGAGATTTCTTAGGCATCGCTTCTCAGAATACCTTAGAATTCATCCTCGGAGGCTCGAATTTACTTTTCGTAAAAACTTTATTATGCACACAATGCAAAATGCTGATATGTTGATGCATGTATTTTATTCTTTTTTTAAGAAATTTTATTGATATTTTGTATTTGATTTCTTTTTTAATTTAAATTTTTGAAGAAAAAAAGAAATTTTTATTATATTGAAGTTTTTTTATAAATATTCAAATACACTGGTAATATTTAAAAAAATCTTTTCACCTAGGGATTTCGTAAAACATAACTACTCGAAATACTTTTAGAATTTCATCATTGGATAAAATTTTCTTTTTCTTTATTTATATTATTATTTTAATTAATTAATTTTTATTTTTATTAACAAAAAGAAAAATTTTATTGTATTGAAAACTTTATATAAATACTTTAATACACTAGTAGTATTTAAAAAAAATCTTCTCACCTAGAGATTTCGTAGGTATCACTACTTAGTGTATTTTTGAATCTCATCGTCGGATAAAAATTTTCTTTTCTTACATTTTTTATTAATTTTTTATTATTTTTATTTAATTAAAACTTTTTTACCAATTATTTTATAAAGTTTATTCTAAAATTAACAAAATTATAAAAAAAAATTATTACATATTTCATCATTTATTTTTATTAATTATTATTGTAACAACAAAAAATTTATTCTAGTAAATTTGAACATTTTACCATGTATAAATATTAATATTAAAAATTAAAATAAAAAAATAATATATCAAAAAAATCTTAAAAAAATTCAAAAAAATTTTTTTTACTTGAATCGAATCGGTTAACGGTCTAGTCAATGCGAGTTTAGTCTATTTGATGGTTCGATATTGGTCTGGTTTGGTTTGATTCGGTTTGGGTGGTTTAACGGATCAATCAGAAGTTAATTGAAGAAGCGAGTCGTGGGTCGGGTGCGTTAACTCTGGGTTAAGTCATGGGTTGACGCGTGGATCCTCAGGGCTCAAAACAATGTCGTTTTAGTTTTGACAATTTATATAAAAGGCCTAAAAATTTTTTTTCAGTCATTTATTCCTCTTTCAGAAAAAAAAACCTCTTTATTCTCTTTCAGCCAAAACACAGGGTGGTTGGCCGGTTGCCATCGTCGTTGCTATCGATCGTCGACTACCATTGTCGGTGACTGACGAAAGCTAAAATCACCTAAAATATTCTCTTCAATCCCTTAAACATAGATTCAGCCTCCGTTTTATCAAAAGCAGCCTCAAACTACATAGATCGAGGCCCAAAGCTTCAGTTAAATTTTTTTTTTGTTTTTGGTGCTGTTGGTCTCCTTTTCTAGAGGCTGTTGTTTCTGTGTTTGTATGTGTTTGGCTTGCTTGGTTTTAGGTTTTTGTTTGACAATTTTTTTTGAATATGGTAGAACCCTATTTTTTTTTGGTTTTTTTTTTCAGGGGTTTTATTTTTTTTTTAAATCCCTCTTTTTTTATGCAAGCAATAAGCTCTATTTATATAGCTTTTTGGGATTCAAATCTTAGATTTTCAAGCTGAAATCCAAGCTGTCAAGTTAGGTAGGGTGTTAGACAATTGTCGGTGGTGGTGGTGGTGGCTGGGATTTTGAACTTTTAGGAAATGTGCATTTAATGTACTCATATTTTTTGTCAAATTGAGCCGAATAAGGAAAGAAGAATAAGGAAAAAGAAAGAAAGAAAGAAAAAAAGAAAAAAAGAAAAAAAGAAAAAAATATAATAATAATAATAATAATAATAATAATAATAATAATAATAATAATAATAATAATAACTACAAAATGGTGTTTACAGCTACCTCTTTTTGCCTATTTATGAGAATCAAGAATAAGACAAAGACAAACAAACAACCATTTTGTTTAGAAAGAAGAAACATTGAGCACAAAATCTTTTTTTTTAAAAGGATCTTTTAGACAAAGATTCAATGACATTTTTGAAAATTTAAAAAGCTTATCTAAACAGAGACTCAATGACTTTTAAAAATTTAAATAGGCTCCTTTAAGTAGAGGCTTAACAACTTTTGAAAATTTAAAAAGGCTTATCTAAACAGAGGCTCAACAACTCTAAAATCCATATTGAAAAAGCTTTAAAAATTCATCTTGAAAAAGTTTCTCTAAGCAAAGGCTCAACAACTTTAAAAATCCATCTTGAAAAGGCTTTTTTATGTAAAGGCTCAATAACTTTAAAATTCATCATCTTGGAAAAGCTTCTCTAAGTAGAGGCTTAACAACTTTAAATATCTCATCTGTTTTCGAAACCGAGTTCTCATTTTTGAACAAGTAAATTTCTCTCTTTTGAAATCTTTTGTTTGATTATTATTTTCAATCGAATATCAAAATCTTGTTTTTCATTAGGAAATGAAAAGTCTCTGTCTTTATTATAACTGTTCATAGATACATGTATTGAGTGCTCTAGATGTAATGCAATCAAAATTATTCACTATAGTAAAAAGGTTCTCGAATCTCTCACTTTTTACTTTTTTTTTATCAGAATTCTCAATAATTGCCATGTGACCAATATGTTCTTAACATTTGACCATTGTATTCTTCCCTAACAATACTTTTCTTCTTCAAAAATTTGCAACATTAATGTCTTGTCATGCTTTTCTTATCTTTTTCCATTTGCCTTTGTCAACTTTTAAAAAGTAATGCTGAGATCTTTTGTGTTTGCTTTCCTTTTCATCATTTTAAGTTTAAGACAAACAAAATACAATCACACATTTCTCCTATTTGTATGATGAACAAAAATATCAAATGAGATAAAAGAATGGATAGGTGTTATTAAAGAAAATAAAACATATTTCATTAAACTAATAATAAGTGCATGGCAAAATGTTTGAGTCTAAACAAAGGTGCCCAAATAATGATCATAAGATAATCATGAATAAAATGTTTTCAAATTCTTTTTCTAAAACTGAATCAGATGACTTCTTTGATTCTTTAGAGTTCGTCAAACTACACTTGCCCCTGTGTTATGGGATCTTTTCTTGATGATGGATCTTTTCTTGATGATGCTTCTTTTTCGTATCCAAATAGCTTTTTTTTAGGTTTTCAGCTTAGATATGTCATTCTTTTTCACTTTTTGTTTTTATTTTTTTGTTTTTTGAAGCAAAATATTTCTTTACAGCGTCTAAATTTATTGAAGTGGGTAAATCACTTCCATCCATCTTTGTTAAAATCAATGCCCCATAAAAAAATAACCTTTTTCACCATATATGGGCCTTTTTAATTTGGTGTCCATTTTTTTTATTGTTATGTTGATTTGGAAAGATCTTTTTCAGCACTAAGTCTCTTTTCTTAAAGCTACGGGAATGAATTTTCTTGTCATTTGCTCTCATCATCCTCTTTTGATATAATTGACCATGACAAAGTGCTGTAAGTCTTTTCTCTTCAATGACGTTTAATTGTTCGTAGCAATTTCGAACCCATTTTACTTCTTTTAACTCTACTTTCATTAATACTCTCAACGAGAAAGTTTTCACTTCGACCGATAGCATAGCTTTCATTCCATATACCAAAAAGAACAAGGTGGCTTCAACAGATGTTCGGACTGATGTTCTATAAGCATGCAAAGCAAAATGTAACTTTTCATGCCAATCTTTGTAAGTATCAGTCATTTTCTTCAAGATTCTTCTAATATCCTTGTTTGCAGTCTCCACTGTCCCATTCATTTTTGGACAATATGTTACCAAATTATGATGATGGATTTTAAATTGAGTGCACACTTCGTTCATCATATTGCTATTCAAGTTTGTAGCATTATAAAAAATAATTGTCTTTAGAAGCTTATATCTGTATATTATTTCCTTTTTTAGGAACTTGCATATCACAAATCGAGTTACACTAGTATACGATGTAGCTTCTATTCACTTCGTAAAATAATCAATCATCACAAAGATGAATCTATGTCCATTCGAAGCTTTTAGAGTGATGGGATCGATGACATCCATGCCCTACATAGAGAATGGCTATAGAGGAGCCAAAATGTGCAATGCTATTGGAGGAGCATGAATCTTATCAACATAAATTTGACACTTATGGCATTTTCTGGCATAATTAATACAGTCACTTTTCATTGTCAACCAATAATAGCTAGCCCTCATAATTTGTCTAGCCATCATATGACCATTTGTATGTGCCCCATAAACTTCATTATGCACTTCTTCAGTAATCCTCTTTGCTTCAGATATACTCATACATCTTAAGAGCACTTGATCTCAACCATTTTTATAAAAAACATCTTCATCCAAAAAAAAAACTCATAGCCAACCTTCTAATAATTTTTTTTATCATTTTTTATTGCATGTTTTGGGTATTGTTGACTTTTGATATATTGTATAATGTCATGATACCATGGCTTCCCATCAACTTTTTTTTTAACACCTAAATAATGCACCGGTACATCCTTCACATCCAGCTTTATAGGTTAGATCTTAGTATTTGTATTTATTTTGATAATTACAGCTAGAGTAGCCAATGCATCAGTAATTTAGTTTTTCTTTCTAGGAAAATGCTCAAACTGGACTTATTCAAATTGTTTGACCAACTCAGAGATGTATTTATGATACCGGATCAATTTAGAATCTCTTGTTTCCCTTTCTTCTCATAATTGATAGATAACTAAAGCTGAGTCTTCAAATACATTCAACATTTTGATATTCCTTTCAATTGCTACTTGTAAACCAATAACACAAGTTTTATATTCAACCACATTATTTGTACAGTTAAAATTCAACCTAGCTGTGATAGGATAGTAATGTTCATAAGGCAATATTAAAATTACCCTAATACCATGGCCTAAAGCATTAATGGCTCTATCAAAATACATTTTTCAAGACTATTCAATAAGTTCATTTTCTTCAATGGCCATCACTTCTTCATAAAAAAATCCAATTTCATTGGCTTTTAATCTTTGACTGCACTATCAGTAAAAACTTGACTATTACACTTCCTTTAATAACCTTTTGAGTCACATAAACAATATCATACTCTGAAAGCATAACTTGCCACTACGCTATTCTTTCTGTCAATAAAGGCTTCTCGAAGATATACTTAATAGGATCCAACATTGCTATGAGCTAAGTGATATGATAAAGCATGTATTTTCGGAGCCTTCGAGCTGTCCAAGCCAATGCATAATATATTTTCTCTAATGGTAAATACTTGGACTCATAATCAGTGAATTTCTTACTCAGGTAGTAAATTGCTTGTTCTTTCCTGTTAGTTTCATCTTTTTGCCCCAATACATATCCTATTAAATTTTCATGCACTGTTAAGTACAAAATCAAAGGTTTTCCTAGGATTGACAGCATCAATATAGGTGGATTTGACAAGTATTCTTTAATCTTATCAAAAATTTTTTACCATTCATCATTCCACTCTCTTGGATTATGTTTTTTAAGAAGTTTAAAAATAGGATCGCACTTGTCGGTGAGTTTAGAGATGAAACAAGTAATATAGTTCAATCTTTGAAGGAAACCTCACACTTTTTTTGAGGTACGAAGAGAAGATAAGTTTTGGATGGCTTGTATCTTATTTGGGTTCACTTCGATTCCTCTTTCACTAACCATAAAGCCCAATAATTTTTTTTATTTAGCACCAAATGTATATTTAGCAGGATTCAACTTCAGCTAAAATCTTTTCAACTTGTCAAATAGCTTTTTGAGATAGACTACATGATCCTCCTTTATGAGATTTTACAATCATATAATCCATGTACACTTCTATCTCTTTATACATCATGTCATGAAAGAGAGTCACCATTGCTCTTTGATAAGTGACACTAGCATTTTTCAACCCAAAATGTATAACTTTGTAATAGAACATCCTTCACATGGTCACAAATGTTGTTTTGTCTGTATCATCTTGAGCCATCTTAATTTGATTGTAGCTCGAGAAGCCATCCATAAAAGAAAATGTAGAATGTCTAGTTGTATTATCCACTAGAATATTGATATGGGATAGAGAAAAGTTATCCTTGGGACTCACCCTATTTAGGTCTCGATAATCGATACACATTATCACCTTTTTATCCTTCTTGGAAATTGGTACTATGTTAGCTACCTATTCAGAATATTTTTTCACCTCCAAATATCCAGCATCAAATTACTTATTCACTTTCTCTTTAATTTTCAATAGCATTTTTGGCTTCATGCACCTTAGCTTTTGTTGCACCGGCTTGTATTCTGGTTTCAAAGGCAACTTGTGCTTTATAATATCAACGCTGAGTCTATGCATATCCTGGTAAGATCACATGAACACATCTACATATCCTCAGAGTAACTTTTCTAACGTTTATCTTTCAACTAATAAAAGGGATGTACCAACTTTGACCTCTCTTTTATTTTCATCGTTTCCTAAATTCACTAATTCGATAATTTTTTAGTGGGGTTTAATTGGCTTATCTTCATGTTCTTTTAATTTTAACAAATTAAGAGGCAACGTGTAATTATCTGAATCTTTCTTATTATTAAGTTCGTCAACATGAATTGTGTTTTCAAAATCAAATATGAGATTATTGTCATGATTATCTGTGTGTTCATTATTTGAGACCCTGCAAAGGGTAAGATGAAGAGATTATTGGCATTTAAAAATGGAATGGCAAAAGAAAATGATTAAAGTAGAATGAAAAATGGAATGATTCGAATGAATGAAAGTGAAAGAAAATAGAAGAAATGTAGACGTATTTTCTAAGCCTTTTATTAAAACGACAAATGTAAACACATCACAAAAGATCTTTAACGCTCGTAGAAAGCAATTAGAGATTTAAAGTTTCATAGTACATTACTTTTAAAAAATTTTAAAGATAATAGGTAGCTTTATGACTTTCCAATTTTTTAGCTCAAAATTTGAAGGACATGGGTGTATGAGTAGCTCTTCATATTTACTCTTCTTTTTTTTGTCACCCACCATTTAAAGGGCCAGCTTTGAAAACTTTTTCATGAATCTTGCACTTAAGGCTCCAGGCAAATCTAGGTAAATGTATCCTCTCAAATGAAAAGAATCATAGAGGTATGGAATAACCATAGGCTTTGACTCTAGCTCATATCCCCTAAGATTAGCCATTCTCTTATCTTTTTTCTCATTCACTATTTTCATTTTATCCCCTCTTGTTGTCTTATATCCTAAGCCAAATCTACCTTTTTTGTCATATACTATTAGTGGCTCTATGATTCCTTGCAAGTTCTTTCCTAGTCTAGTTCCAGGTTGCCATCCTATTCTAGTGAGCTATTTAACGATAATTTTAGTAGTCATAAACAGGTGTGATGAATATAATTTAGATCTTTCAACCATATATATTAAGTTAGTAATCTCGAAAGATCTATATGAGCACTCTAAGGCTTCATCTATTACTTCTACATAAAGAGTATTTACTAGTTTGGTGATCAATAAATCTTCTTCTCCTACCACACATGTTAATTTTCTATCAATAATGAATTTGACTTTTTGATGCAATGAGGATGGAACAACACCCATTATATGAATCCACGGCCTACCCATCAAGCAATTGTATAAGGGAGAGATATCTATAACTTGAAATTTCATGTTGAAAATTCATAAGCCAATTTGCTATGGTATTTTTATATCTCCCAACACCTCTCTTCGAGTTTCATAATCATATGATTAGATTTCATATAAGATTCATTTACAAGTAGTTTTGCCAAAGTAGTCATGGGTATAACATTGATGGATGAGCCATTATCAATCAAAACCTTAGCTATTATATGACTTTTGCATTTTACAGTAATGTAAAGAGCCTTGGTACTTCCTTGACTTTCAGGAGGAATCTCTTCATCACTGAAAGAGATATAGTTTGAAATCATCAGATTACTAACAAGCTATTCCATGTACTTAACAGATATATTATGGGACATATATACTTGATTGAGCACTTTTAGTAGAGCATTAAGGTGTGATTCTGAGTTTAGCAATAATGACAATAATGAAATTCTAGCTGGCATCTTGTTCAACTATTTTACCACACTATACTTACTATGTTTTATTAGCTTTAAAAATTCATAAGTTTCACTCTTAAAGACTGGCTTATGATATTCTTTATCTGGGGTTGTAACAGGATTACTTTGACTTTTTTTCTCCTACCTTTGCTTTTTTTTTTCTAGCTTTTTCTAAAGTTTCTAGAGTGTAACACTTCCTATTTCGAGTCATACCTCCTACGTTCATTATGTTTGCAGTATCTGGGTTGACTACAACATCACAATCATACTTTCATGGTACTACTATATCATTCTGGTATGAAAAAAGGTCAAAAATTTTAATTATCACTACTGGTCGAGAAATGGGCCTTTCTAACCTCGGTAATAGCTTCTCATCATAATAAATAGTTACAAGTCTATGCACATTCTTATTCTTTGAATCAATGGTAGACACTTCAGCTTTCATCTAATTTTTTCTTTCTTCGTAAAACTCCATCCGACTTGCATCCATTAACTTTTGTACCTCTTGATGAAATTGGTCACAACTCTTAATAGAATGTCTTAAAGCACCTTTGTGATAATCACATTTCTCGATGAAATTAACCTATCTGGAGTAATTCTAAAGTTTTATTAACTCTAACATATCAACTTTGACCAAGGTTTCAAACACCTTAGCTATTGGAGTCTTAACTTCATCTATCCCTATTTTTATATAGCTTGCTTGCCCATCAATCAAAGCATTTATTGATTTTTTAGTATGGTTCGATAAAGGGTTTTCATTAATATTTGGAGTCCCTTGTTGGCTAGTCTTAAAATTTAACACCCTTTTATTAATTAAGCCTTGTACTTCACGTTTTAGAATAATACAATTCTCAGTAGAGTGACCAAGTTTCCATAATGATAATCACAATGCACGTTAGGACATACCATATAGGAAACAAAGATTTCAAAGGTTCAACAATGACAGAAATGAGTAAATATTTCTCAACAAATCGATGATACAAATCTATGTATGTCATAGAAATGGGGTCGAAAGTGAGTTTTTTTTTTGGGTATTTCTTAAGGCTCTCGGACCATTATTTGAACTAGGTCTCCATTCTGGTGTTGTAGGTGTAGCAAGACGATTGTAGGAATAGGTGAGTGTTCGAAAGGATGGTTGAAATCAAAATGGATAAGTTGGTGGTTGTAGTGGCTGGTATGGCTGATATGGATGAGGGATAAAGGTAACATTATTTATGAGAGGGTAATGGGATTGGTACATTGAGGTGGGGTATGGAGTGAAACCTTTAAATTGTTGCCTCATATAGTTCACCGTTTGGGCTTCATTTTTTTTCTTTTTTAGTGTTGTACCTTTTTTTGCTTTGCTTGTCTCTCTTGCATTGAACTTGCCATTCTTTATGGCATTTTCAATAATCTCACCTGATATCACCATATCTGTAAAGTTCTTGGTTGCATTGCCTATCGATTTCTCATAGTATGGTGCTTTCAGGTTGTTCACGAATAAAACAATTATTTCTTTCTCAGTGAGGAAAGGCTGTACTTGTGCAACCATATCTCTTCATCTTTATGCATATTCTTTGAAGCTCTCCGTTACTTTTTTTTTTCATACTCTGTAAAGATAGATGATCTAGAGCTAGATCCATGACATGCTGTTATTGTGTAAGAAATCTCATTATGAGCTTTTACTAAAAATAAATATGAGTTTTGTCTAGTTGAATATACCATTTGATTATAGATCCTGTAAGGCTATCTTAAAATACGTGCATTAATAAATTTTCATCATAAATATATGCCATCATCTTACGATAATACATGATAACATGAGTCATTGGGCATTTCATGCCATCGTATTTTTTAAATTCAAAAGCCTTAAATTTAGGTGAAATGACCACATCTGTGACCAAACAAAGCTCAGTTGCATCTGCGGAGCCATAAAAATTCATTCCCTTTATAGGGCTAAGCTTTTCTTCCAATAACTTCATCTTCTCCTGAGCATCAGTATCTTTCACTTTCTCAAGTATCTTTATCCCTAACTTTTCTCTCTCCTTGGGATCATCCAAGTCAGGAACCAAGATTAGCTCGGGTGATTTTTCATCATAACAGGATTAGAAAAATTTTAAAACTGTCTTGGAACAGGTGCTGATGTCATTCATGGATAAAGATTAGAATATCCTCTAGGAGTAGAAATTTGAATTCTAATTCCTTGAGAAGATTAGGTTAGCCATGGCTCAAACCCTGGAGGGTATATAGGATCACCATGTCTGGCGATTCCTCTTGGAGGCTGGGATTTCCCTCCTCTGCTTTTTTTTTTTATCCAGATTTTTAAGCATGTCCATTATCCAATTAAGATCCTCTTTTAGCTATTCTTGAACTTTTCAATCCTTTCAAATCGATTGACATGTTCTTGTTCCATGATTCTTATTTGAGCTCTCGTGTTGTATGAATGGCGAGTAGGTTGAGTCAAAATTTTTGATAGGCGAGCTATTCTTGAACCTTAATTATCACAAAAATTTTTAAAAATCAAAATGCCATGTGTTGAAGATTTTATTTTATATTTTATACTTTTATTTAAAAAAAATAAAATGGTGTAGGTGATGCATGAATGCAAGTGAGAAATATTTGCTCTTGGACAAATTTCAACACTAAAAATTTTCATTGATTTTATACAACTTTAATTACATGGGATTTATCATCCTAGAATTATATTCATAGAAGCGTTTGTCTTGTTCATAATGATCTTTCACCTTGTCTAGAAAGTTCACTAGGTGCTGTCTATATTCTTATATGGGATACCTCTCTTCTTAATGCTTCTACTTTTTCAACCATTTCTCATGTTTTTTTTTCATTGCCTTACAAACTTGACTAGTTATATGCTCTATGTATTGTTGCTTCCCTAAGCTTTCTACTTTTCATCTCATACAGACATCTCTTTTTTGAATCACATGTGAAGATCCAATATTTTTTCCTTTTATGCCACTCATCTATTATTGTCAAAATATGGTGCCTATGGTCTTGCAGTTGTAACTCCAACCCTTGGATTATCTGGTGAAGTGATTCTTTTTCGTTCAATACTTTAAGGTACTTTTTTCCCTCTTTTGTGAGCATGGCTTTCAAACTTTCCTTCTTTTTTTGGCATTCCACCAATTTTGCTGAAGCTATAGAGTATAACTTCTTTCAATTCTGGTATTCTTAAAAAAAATTAGTGGCTTCCTCTTGCTTTTCTTGAGCTTTGCCTTTCCATTGGTTCATTTTCTCTCGAAGTTCATCCATTTCACATTGCCAACTGAGGTAAGACTTGGTGACTTTTCTAGTTTTAAATTGAACTTGTAATCTCTCGTTTTCTTAATGCAAATCTTTTAAATCATTGTTGACCATATCTTGTTCTTTTATGACTTTCTCCAATTTGCTTATTGTACCTCTACTTCATATTTTAATTGTCTCATTTTCTCATGAAGTTTCACATTTTCTCTTTTTATTTTTTCTTTTTCAGCTTTTAATTCTTTCTTGACAAGTTTAACTTATGATAATTGCACTTTTTCTGAAAAGATTAATCAATTGATGTGGGCTGTCATTAGGAGGTAGTATTATGTCTCTAAGTCGTTTTTCTTTTTAAATTTGATAATCAGAAGTGACGTTGTCGATGAGAGGCCTTAATCTCATTCTTCATGTTTTCTTCCATGCTTAAATCAACTACTCTGAGCTTCTTGGTGGATTTGGTTCCCCGTAAATGAATTCTACCTGAACCAGGCCATGAATAGTAGGAACAAACTACTTTACACAAAATTACCTAAGTACCATCAATGGAGTGTAACTCACAACACCCCATAGCCTTAACAGCAGTATTCATGGCTTGTTTCTTCCATGATACAATAAAAGGGCATGAGGCATCCAATGCACCATTCATTCAATTTCATCCTCAGTAAGCCTTTGTAAGAAAAGGACCTATTCTTCTTTAGTCTTTAATGTTGGCCATTGGCTTTGGTAAAGCTCTTTAATTGGTGCTTTGTTTCATAGATACGGCTTTGAGAATTCACTCTTTTCGTACTTGAAATGACTTCTAACCCACACATATGTAGCGGTGCACACACTATGAACCATCCTTTTCCATTCTATTTATAGAAATTCAATAACTTGATGGTTTTAACTAGGATTGTTGGTGCATGATTATTGTTTAGGTTTCAATTTGTTCAAAAAAGTCTACTACAGTTATCTTAATGTAACTTAAAGTCTTCAAAAAGATCACCATGCCATACAATGCTAGAGCAAACATAGCCATGCCTTGATCATCATTTAAATGCCCTTGAATGAAGTTTTAGAGAAAGTCCTAATAGATGCTGAGATGTTCACCTTTAGTCTTTGTAAAAGAATCAATGGTTTCTACTTTAACCCCCATAAGTTTGGCCAACTTTTTATGTTAACCTGATTTTGGCTTTCGGGTAAATACTTTATCTGGACACTATAGTTTTATCCTAAGCAAAACCAAATACTCTTCAATAGTTGGCACCAAATCCTCTTGATTAAAAGTGAAGCATTTATAGGATGGATCCTAAAATTGTATAGTTGCCTTGACTAGCTGTTTATCGATCACTACTGAAATAAGGGATACAATCTGCTTGTACTTCTTGTAAAAGTTTTCTTTTCTTTCTTCACTTAACTAACCTTAGATAGGAGCTAAATCTTCTAAATCATTTTGTGTGAGATCCAAATGCACATTCTCGGGTAACTCTGACACATAATCGATAGGAAGGTAATCTCTACTCTTTTGTTGGGCTTCTTTTGATCAAACATATACTTCATTATATGACTTACATGGGATACTGACTGAGGATGAGCAAATCTGTAGTTTTATGAGATCCATGAAGACTTCTTAGGAAAAAAGATGTCATAGAGCAAATATCTCGATGCAAAACTGTATGTTATGATTTATGTAAAAATAAAAAAGAAAAGGAAAACAAAATTAAGTTAGTGAGAAGATGTGGTTTGAGATTGAAAAGTTTTTTTTTTATTTTTTATTTTGATTTTTTTGTTTGTTTTGTTTTGTTTTCGTTTTTGTTTGTATTTTTTATTACACACAACTTTTATTCCTACATATTTTTGTAGTTTCTAAAAAAGGTAGGCAAAACTCCACCTAAGGTTAGCTTCTTACGACTTATTATATAGTTAGTTCAGGTTGATACATGTCTAAAGTTTTCAAATTGTTTCTCACTGTCATCCATGCTAAGCTAGTAAGGTACCTCAATCCTCACCTATTACAGGCTACGAACAGAAAGAGTTCAATTTGAGTGAAAGCATTTCACTTATCATTATGAAAGTTATCACCTTACGAATGCATAAGTACTCTACTTCCTCCTATAATGGACGGAGCTCAGGTATAAAGCTCATGCATAAGATGCATCGTGTCATTGTGTGGGTAAATTTATCCTAATTTATTAAGAGTAATATATAGAAAAATAAAGCATAAAAAGACATAGTGAAAGAAATACATGTGAAAATTTTCTTTTTTGGTTTGTTTTTTATTTGTCTGGCTATTTTTTTAAAGTATAAAAAATCTAAGAATTAATAATTGAATATCGATTAAGACTGTTTAAATCAAAACACATAGTTAATTATGGCCTGACTCTAAAAAATGCATCTCCATTGGAGTCGCCAAGCCGTTGTAATGGTTTTGTGTCCGCCCGACGAATTTGAAAAAAAAAACAAAAAAAGGGAGTCGCAACTAATCTTTTTTGGCTAAGTGCGATTAGCCACTTATTAAAGCATATCCTTTTAATGAAATCTTAAAATTAATTAAAATTTATTAATAGGATAACTTTAGGGTTTGCGAAACAGTTTGGGTCTAGGAGTCGGTTATGTGTGGGGAAGGATTAGCACCCCCATAATGGCTATTTAAAATGGTACCAATTAATTACGTGTGAAAGATTCTATGAAATTAGAAAAATTTTAAAAATTCCAAAAAATTAGAAAATTTTAAAAAATTAGAAATTTTTAAAAAATGTGAAATATTCTATAAAATTAAAATTTTTCTAAAAAATAAAACTAAAAAATCTTAAAAATTTAATAAAAACAAGAAAATTTGAAAAGAGGGTTTGAAAAATTAAAAAAATATATATAAAAAATGTGAAACAAAGTTTTGAAAGTTTTTTAGATTTTTTAAAAATTTTCAAAAAATTTAGATTTTTTTTAATTTTCAATTTTTTAAGTTTTTGTGAATATTTTTAATTTTAAGAAAATTTATTTTTATTAAAATTTTAATTTTTAAAATTTTGAATTTTTTAGAAATTTATTAATTTTTTTATTTTTTGAATTTCTTAAATTTTCATAAATTTTTTATTTTTTTATAATTTTTTAAGATAGTTAAATTATTTGATTATTTATAAATTTAAAATATTTCAAAATTTTTAAAAAATTGTTAGTTTTTTCTAATTTCTTAGAAATTTTCTATTAATGTTAAATGACACTTGATAATATGACATTGATTGAACTTTTTTTTATGCGTGTTTGTATTTTATTGAATGTTCATATTACGTTAGTAAGTTGACTGACGACGTTAGTTATAGGTATCAAAATGAACTACCAAATGAAAGTTGAAGCACTAAACTGACAAATGTATTTCTTTAGGTAATAAACAAAAAGAAAGTGTATAGTATAAATGCCTAATTTGTATTTATTCCTTCTTATATTTACAAAGGATATGGTGTGTGGGAGATAACGAAAGAATTTGCAAATACTAAATTTGAATCTTAATCCTGTTGAATGACACTTTTAAAAGTAGAAGTACAAACTATCTAAATTAAGCTTTGAGTTGCAATATCTTCACTTTGTATAATTGTATCTTGGAATATGACTTTTTTCCTGACCGACCAATTAGACACTTCCCAGTTAATAAAATCCTTTCATAGCCCGAAGAAATTAACAAAAAAAGAAGAAAATCCTCTAAGAACAATCCATACACAAAAGATGAAAGCATTAATAAAAAAAATTCAATATCAGAAATGAACATATGTAGAAGAAGAAAGGAAAGGAGGAATCGAACTGTATTATTTTGCCTTGATAAGCACCATGATGTTATTTCAGGGTTTTCTTATTGCCCTCTTGTTTGATCCAAATAAATCCCACAGCTGCGCCTACCTTAGCCTTCTTCATGCCTGTTACTACTGTGGCTTTCGTTTTGCCAAGGCCATCCTTAACCGTCTTTGAATACTTAGTGCCGCTGCTCTTGCTAGGCTAGGTAGGAGGGGGTCCAATATATCTGTAGTCCCACTGATCAGCCAATGAGAATCCATATGAGTTGTGTGGTTCCATTTTTATAGAAAAAAAAAATCAAATTGTCAAGTATAATTGTCTTTCCTGGAGTATATTAACGCACCAATGTTTAGCTGAAAGTAAAATATTTAATTATGCGTCTTAGTGGAAGCAGCTTGTTGTTATCCACATAAAAATGCATAGAAAACAATGCTTTTATTCCCAGTTCTGTTTCTGTTTTGCCAAAAAAAAAAAAGAAATTAACAAAAATGAAGTCTAAGAAAATCTCTTGAACTAATATTAAATAATTATTTTAATTTTTTAACGTTTTATTGCAACCAATTGAACTTTTGAATATCTATTTTTGTTTAATTTAATTTTTATTGGATGAAAATTGAATAGCCTTAATCATTAATTTACATCGACTTAAGATTCAATTCATGAAAATAAATATTTAAAGAATGAAAATAATTATTTAAAAATTTAATTAATTACAATAAAACAACAAAGTTTTGAATTATTATTTAATTTTAATTAATGGTTTTTATATTTAAGCCTAAAGAAGTGTTTTAACAATTCAAAAGAAACTATATTCCTAGTTCTAGTCTGTTCAAAACTTTAGGTTTTGTAAGAGGAGTTTCTAGATTTGTCCAGTTCAAGAGTTTTTTCCTCAGGATTTCTTGGTGTGTTATTAGAAGTTTTGTTAAGTAATCAGTGGCAAATCATCAAAAAGTAGGGATTAATTTATCTAGTTTAGAAAGGGACGAGTGGGACCAATGATGGCAGATGAACTAGAAGATGCTTGGCACAATTTGAAACTAATAAATGCAGAGAAGGAATGTGTGGATACAAAAGGAATTACAGATACTAAACATCCATTAAGGAACAAAATTTGGAAAGAAGCCATGTGTGGCACTTTAAAAGAAATTTCGAAGATGGCAAAAGAGATGACAAGTTTTAGAGAAGAATCTATTTTTGTTCAATGTTTGTGTGATGTTATCATCTAGTTGCAAGAATGATAAAATTGAGCTGAAAGGTAAAAAAGTTTGGATCATGAAAAAAGTTGGCAATAGAATGCTAAGTGTGTTTAAGAGAGTTGTCTCGTGAGGTATAATGACCTTTCTAAGTAATTAAGGGATAAAGAATATGTTAATTAGTTATGCTGAGTAATTTAAGGATAAGAAAGTTGTCATGATTGTGCAAAAAATTTAGGGAATGAACTATAAACATGTAAAACGATTATTTCAATATCATAAATAAAAAATATCATTAAATTCTCTCTTTATTTATTTATTTTTATCTCATACTTTGCTTTTTTTTTATATAATCTTTTCTCTTTTTATCACTATTCATTTTATTATAGTTTGGAACCAAATATGATAAAAAGCGGGTCTTAGAGGGATCACCTTGGTCATTTAATAAAAACCTTATCGTGTTCAGAGATTATGATGGTGATCTATGACCGAGATCACATTTTTACAGAGCCACATTTTTTATTTGGGTATATGGACTACCTCTAAAAATGGCGAGGGTAGGAGTGGTGAAGAAGATAGGGGCAAAACTGGGATCACAAAAAAAAGTGGATAGCAAGAAAACCTATTCTATAGGGGGAGTTTTTCGAGGCTTAGTGTGGGAATAGATATTACAAAACCCCTAAGAAGGTTTGTCTTGGTAGCTAGAAAAAGTGGGGAGGATATCCGGGGTTATCTAAAGTACAGAAGGATGTCAAATTTCTATTAAATTTCTATTACACATATGGCATGATAGGACATACCGAAATTGAATGCAAATCTGAGGGAATTGAAGAGGGTAGTCTAGAGGATCCCAAACAGTATGGTGAGTGGCTGAGAGCTTCTCTAATTATGATGGAAGGAAAGTCGTTTATAGGAAGATCTAAAAAACATACCAAAATATTCAATGTGAAAGATCTCTTTGTGGTGAGTCCTCACAATACAGAGGGAAAGAACGGACATAAAGTAAAGTAGAGCACTTTGGTATAGGCTGTACCAAAAGGGGTAGACACCAGGATGGACAACAAAAAATTGAACCAAAACCCATCTAGGGGGAAAACTGAAAATTCTAAGACCAATAAAAAAGATAGGAGTGTGAAAGGGGAAGGGAGCGAGACTGTAGGGATTACATTTTAATCAATTTCAAGGTGAGAATGGTGTCAACTAATGGGAAACTAATAATTACAAAGGGAAATAATGAGCAAAATCTGGAAAAAAGTGAAGAGTCGACAAAAGATTCAGCTTTGCATGGAAACAGAGAAAAAAAACGAAAGAGTTACCATTCTATTGAATTCGGTGGCAATTTTGCATGAGGTGCCAGTTTTAGAGGATGATTTGGCCATTTTTAAAGATAGTAGGGGTACAGTCGAATGTTCCAAATTGTAGAATAATAGGAAGCAAAAGTGGAAAAAGAAAGCAAGGAAAGTCAACGAGAGGAACGATGTAACCAAAACGAACGCTGGAAAAAACAAGATAGAAGATCTAGACAACGATTTCATGGAAATAGACCATCAAGGGAAGAAAAGCAAGGAGGATGATCAAGAGCATACATAACTAACAAGCATAGTGGCGAAGATTGGATTCCAGTTCCACCAAAAACAATGAGATGCTTAGCATAGAATTGCCGTAGGCTTGGAAACCCACATGCTATTCATGCTCTTCGAGATTTATCGAAGAGTAAAGATCCCCATGTAATTTTCTTAAGTGAAACTAAAATGTATGTTAGGAAGCTAAAAGGAATAAGAAAGAGATGTGGTTTTGATGCTTGTTTTGGGATGGACGTGATCGGGAGTAGTGGTGGGTTATGTTGTTATTTTTGAAGCAAAGAAAATTTTACTCACTGTTGCATTTTTTAACATCAGAAACATTATAATTTAAAGCCTAATTAATAACTACCCATTAAAATCATAATCTTAAGATTAAGCCATGACCACCAACATGAATAACAAAAGAAATAACTAACACCAGAAAAACAGGAATAACATGAAACATTCAATAAATCCACATTAACAGTCCTAAACACATCTTTTAACACTCCTCCTTGCTTTAGGAGTTGCAAACACCAAGTTTTGTCCTAAAAAATTCAAACTTGCTAACTGGCAGTGGCTTGGTGAAAACATTTGCAACCTGATCTTCTGTTTTGCAATAGACAAAAACAATAGCTCCATCTTTCTGTACTTCCCTTAAGAAGAATAATTTAATATTAAAATGTTTAGTTTTCCCGTGAAACATAGGATTTTGAGAGATAGCAATGGCAGCTTGATTGTCAATAAGAATCTTCGTGCTTTCCTCCTGCTCTAAGTTAAGATCGATTAAAATCTTCCTTAGCCATAAAGCTTGATTAATAGCAGCTGTTGCAGCAATAAACTCTGCTTCAGCTGTGGATTGAACTACAATTTCTTGTTTTTTCGAGCTTCATGAGAAAACACCAGAACCAAGTGTGAAACAATAGCTTGAAGTGCTCTTCATATCATCAATGGAACCTCCCCAATCACTGTCTGAGAAACCAACCAGCTTGAACTCTTTGCTCTTTGTGTATTTAATGCCAAAATCACTTGTGCCTTTCACATATCTAAGCACCCTCTTTGCAGCCTTGAGATGCCATTCACTTGCACAATGCATAAACCGAGACAAAATGCTTATAGCATTCAAAATGTCAGGCTGAGTTGCTGTGAGAAACATTAAGCAACCAATCAGGCTTTTGAAATATGCTTGATCAATCTTCTCTGTTCCATCTTTACAGAGCTTTTCCTTTGAGTTCATTGGTGTCTTCATTTCTTTACATTATTCGAGTTTAAACTTCTTCGGAATCTCCTTGGCATATTTCTTCTGACAAATGAAGACTTCATGTTCATTCTGTTTGATTTCCATTTTAAGAAAAAAAATCATTAATCCAAGATCTGTCATTTTAAAAAACTCCATCATCTTTTGCTTAAACTTCTCTACAATACTTGTGTTGTTTTCTGTCACAAGTAAGTCATCCACATATAGTAAGATGATAAAAATGTCAGCTCCATTATGCTTAACATATAATGTTGATTCAGATAAGCTTTTGACAAATCCCAAGTTCTGTAAATGTTCATCAATCCTGTTGTACCAAGCTCTTGAAGCTTGTTTCAATCCGTAAAGTGCCTTTTTAAGAAGATAAACCTTGTCTTCTTCTCTTTTCTTGACATAGCCTTCTGGTTGTTCTACATAAATCTCTTCCTGCAGAAAACCATTCAAGATTGCTGACTTGACATCTAATTGGTGCACTTTTCAATTCTTTTATGCTGCAACGGCAAGTAAGAGCCTGATAGTGTCGAGTCTAGCGACTGGTGTAAAGGTATCTGAGTAGTCCACACCGAGTATTTGAGCATATCCTTTGACCACGAGTCTAGCTTTATACTTGTTGATTGAGCCATCAGCATTAAGCTTGGTTCTGTATACCCATTTGACTCCAATTACTTTTCTGTTTTGGGGTCGATCAACCAACTCCCATGTTTCATTCCTTTCAATCATGAATAGCTCCTCTTTCATTGCAACAATCCAATTTTGATCCATCTTGGCCTCTTCATAATTTGTAGGTTCACACACACCAATATTGCATCTTTAATAAACATCAAAAAGTAGTCTTGTACCTCTGACTTGTACTTTAAAAAAAAGATCCAACACATACGGGTGAAATCATCAATGAATGCAACATAATAAAGACTACCTTTCAGAGAAGGCATTCTTTGTGGGCCTGCAATGCCAGTATGAATTAATTGTAACTTGTTTGATGCTCTTTATGTTGCCTTGGGAAATGGTTTCCTACTTTGCTTTCCAAACTGACATGCTTTGCAGTTTGGAATATGATCATCAAGTTTTAAAAAATCATTTACCATCTTCTTAGATTTCATCTGTAGCAGCCCCTGATGATAATAGTACCCGAGCCTCTTGTGCCATACTTCAGTGATATTTTCTTTAATTGGGAAAGCAATTTGCTCATCCTCCAATAGATTTAGAGCAAAGCTTTTCCTTTTCATTTTTACTTTGAAAATATCTTGGCCAACTACATCTTTAATCAAGCAACTTTTATCTTCGAACACAACTTTATAACCCTTTTCAATTAGTTGTCCAACATTTAACAAGTTTTGATCAATTTCAGGGACATATAATACATCAGAAATGAACTTTGTACCTAAACAAGTTGAAATTGCAATTGTTTCTTTTCCCTTCACAGTTATGTACTTACCATTACCAACTCAAACTTTCGATGAGTTTGCGTTGCTTAGTTCCCTGAATAGATCCTTGTCATGTGTCATGTGGTTAGTACAACCACTATCTATAAGCCAACTCTCACTTGATTCGATGCCAGAGAAACATGTAGCTACGAACAGGTGATCTTCCTCCTCTTGATCAGTAATCTTTGCATCTTCACCATGTTGCAAAATTTTATTTTTACAGATAACAGCTTCATGGCCCATCTGATTACATTTAGTGCATTTAGCATTAAGTCTTCTCCAGCATCTAAATGGAGAATGACCCTTCTTTCCACAATGTTGGCAAGGTGAATATGATTTCTTCTAATTTTCATTCTTTCCTTTTGCATTGGCTGATGCAGTACTTGCCTCATTTCCTTCAAAATCTTTTTTTTTCTTTCTTTTGCTTTTGGCCACATTTTGATGCTTGACTGCCAAAGCTCCTTCAATTGTTGTACCTTTCCTCATCAGTCTTCTTTGTTTTTGTGCTTGCAAAGCGTTAAGCAATTCTGTTAAGGAAATTTTTAACAGATCTTTTGTATTTTCCAAGGTAGTGATGGTTGCTTCATCTCTTTTAGGTATTATAACAAGAATTTTTTCTACAATTCTTGAGTCAGTAAATTCAGATCCAAGAAGCCTTACTTTGTTTGCGATACTCAGAAGCTTATCGGAGTAATCTTTAATCGTCTCGGAGTCTTTCATTCTTTGAATTTCAAATTCTTTAATCAAGTTAAAGACTTGCATCCTTTTAATTCTTTCATCTTCTTCATATTCATTCTTGAGATAATCTTATATCTCTTTTGCTGACTTCAGAGACATGATACGAGTGAAGATGATGATGAGACTGCAGCAAACAAGTAGGCCTTTGCCTTTGATTTCTTTGTCTTCTTTTTTTTCTGTGCTTTAATCTATGCCATGGTGGGATTGTTTGGAAGTGCAGGAATTTCATAGTCTTCTTCCACTGCTTCCCAAAGATCTAAAGCTTTCAAGTATGTCTTTATACGTACTGTCTAAATTTGGTAGTTGTCTCCGTCGAACACCGTCGGAGCAATTACGGAAAAACTGGCTTCAGCTTCCATGACGCGTCAATTTCACACACAGATCCCTTAAGAAGAAAGCTTTAATACCAAATATTGTTATTTTTGAAGCAAAGAAAACTTTACTCACTGTTGCATTTCTTAACATCAGAAATATTACAATTTAAAGCCTAATTAATAACTACCCACTAAAATCATAATCCTAAGATTAAGTCATGACCACTAGCATGAATAACAAAAAAAATAACCAACACCAAAAAAAAGGAACAACATGAAACATTCAATGAATCCACATTAGTAGTCCTAAACACATCTTCTAACAGGTTACCTATGATGTGGAAGATGGATCTTTCATTGTAGCTGCTTTGTTTTTTGAAAAACCGTATAGTTATGGAAGTGAACAAAGGTCAAGTGCAAATTATTTGGAGGTTAATAAGGCTTTATGGAGAACCAAAAACAAATAAGAGGAATGAATCATGGGCACTATTGAGACTTTTGGCAGGACAATCTAACAAACCATGGATATGTTTGGAAGACTTTAATGAAATATTATGGAACCATGAAAGAAAAAAGAAGCTTCTTAGAAGAGAAAATAAGATGGAAGCCTTTTGAAATGCATTAGTAGATAGTGGTTTGAATATTTAATTTTTATAGACGTTGGTATGTGTGGAAGAGGGGCAATATAGAAAAGAATAATGTGAGGAAAAATAAGATCGTGAGTAGGCAACAAACAATGAATTGATATGTTCCTTTATTATGAGGTTCAACATCTAATAATTTTAACTTCTGACCATTCACCCATTATGGTGAATATCCCTAAAAATATACGAACAAGAAAGGACTAGAAAGGAAGAAAGCAATTTCGATTTGAAGCAATGTGGGTAAAGGAGAAGGACTGTAAAAAGATTGTTTAAGAAGCTTACTACAATGTGCTATTTGGTGTAGGAGAGAATGAAAAAGCTAAAAGAAGAACTAAAAGGCTACAATCAATGCCACAAAGTGACATATCTTTGCAGTAAGAACAAAAAATAAAAGAAGAGCTAAATTTATGCCTTGAAATGGAAGAGGTGTTTTGGGTCAAATAGTTGTTGACACCCATTTTGTCCGAAAGATTGAATGTGGTATTGAAATAAATTCAAGTCAAATTTTGATTTCATCCGGATCCATTCGTTCGATTATTTTCATACTAGAACTTTTAAATTTTTATTTTTTATTTTTATTTTCATTTTCATTGCATATATTATTATTTTATTTTATCTTTTTTCTTTTCTTTACTCTTTCTATCATCCTCCTAATTTCATCTCTAAAGTCTTTCATGCATTAACTGCATCGAATTCTAGCCACTTGACTAGCATCTCTGCTTGACTTTGCAACTGAGATTTCAGTAGCAAAATTAACGGGTCTGATCTTTTTCCTCTATAATCCCCTCAAATCTAGGATTTGTTAGATAAATTGGTTTTACAAATTGAGAGCCAATTCATAGGAAAAAGACAAAGATCAATTTTTGGACAAAGTCAGAGAGCCCAATGCTATTCTACCAAAACAAGATACTAACAAACACAACAAAAAAGCCACAACTAAAATAATCCATATCCACTTATAGAGGAACTGGCAAAAAAATTTTAGATAAAAATCGAAAATAAAATATTTGATCCTAGCATTTTAAGATTTTTTTTTATAGAAAATCTAGTTTGCAAAAGGGTATTTTCATAATATAAAAGTCCAAAATCAATGGTTTCTGGTTTTGGTTCTAATTTTACAGAGATATTATCAATTTTCTTTTCAATATTATCTATTTTTACAAAATGCTTTTTAAAGAAAGAAGAGGAAAGATTAGCTAGACAATTTATAGTTCTACTTATAGCATCGGGGACGCTTAAGAGTCAAGACAAAATTAAGCATATGTCATTCAAACTTTGATTAAATGGTCTTTTCAATATTTAATTTTAATTCCTTACTTTATTAAAATTAGAAAATTTTTAATTCTTTTATTTAGTTCTTTTTATTTTTTTTATGATTAATTATGTTATTTTGTTTATTTATTTTATATTGTTGTTAATTATGGAATATTTATATTGTAAACTTTATTTCGATTAATATTTGTTATGTTCCCTCACACATGTACACATTTGCATTCATGCACGAGTTCTATATTCGAGCTCTCAAATCTATCCCTTTAGAAGGGAATAGAATACCTACGCTTTTATAAGGTTATAATGCCTCCACTTAGGTTAGCAGAATAGTTTCACTCAAGTTAAACCATTTTCGTTGGCAACCCATTATGGATGAGGATTGTGGGCCTTACTAGTCCAAAATGGATGACAGTGAGGATTAATTTAGGAATCTTTTAGCCTTTATTAAATTTTAAACATTGCATATGGTGAACCTTAAGAAACCAACCTTATATAGAGCCTACCATTTTTGTATATTGTACCCTAAATTAGGATACATGAGGGAACCTTAGATAGCCTTTGTTAGAGACTATCAATTAAAGTGATAAAATAGAAGATTGTTTGTGTTGCAAAATTAATGTAAATTTCTTGGTGGTTGTGTAAAGTTTCTTTTTAAAAAATGCAAATTTTTTTTTTGCATTATCATTTTCATATTGCATTTTCAAATATTGAATTCTTTGATTTTCCTAAAAATAAAAAGAAGAAAATTTCTTCTCGCAGAAAAATAAAAATAAAAAACATTACTTCGTTAATTTATTTTCCAAAAAAGAATAGGTTTTTTTTTTTTTTTTCAAAAAATGCCAAAAATTTTGAAAATGAAAAAAATTTGGTTTTTATTTGCAAGACTTTTTCATATGATCATTTTAAGTTTAATCTAGGTTGCCTTCACTTTTTCAATTTTAGTATTTTCTAGGTTTGTTTCAAAATAATGCCACATTGTAGAAAAAAATTTCTTAAAAAAGAATCTTACGTGTGTAATAAAAAAATGAAAAATGTAAAAAAAAAAGTCTATTATCGTCAAATAAGGTAGAAATAACAAAAATAAGGTTTTAACTTTGAAATCCTTTGTTTTTCTTTCTTTTCAAATAACTTCTGCATCTGTAAATAATGTGATTTTTTTCTTTCTAAAAAAAAAAGAAAAAAATGATTTCATCATGCCTACATTGCAAATATGATGCATTTTGTATGAATATGTCTCATTGTTTCATACTTCAATGTAAATGTTGTTGTATTTCATGTGCACCCTCAATCTTGCAAACATTTGCATCGTCATTGTAAATATTATTGTATTTCATGTGTGCCACCAATAATGCTTATAAGACCCATCATTATAAATATGGTCACATTTCATGTACATTGTTAATCATGCGTACACATGATTCGTCACTGTAAACCTTGTTATGCTTCATGTGCACCATCGACTAGGCATACACTCATGTTTCATCTTTGTTAGTGTTATTGAATATTGTTTCATTCATCTCAATGAATAAGGGTACATCGTTAATGTTTACTTTAAAGGGTAAAATTCTTTTTAAACTTATTTTTTAAATACAAAAAGAAAATTTTGAAACTAACATTTTACTTTTCTTAAACATCTTAGGTTTTTTTAGCATAATTTCCATTTTTAACTCATCAATTTTGAATTTTGACACAATTGAAAGAGGCTTTTCTTGTTTAGCTTGGATTTTGTCTATGTTTAACATTATACTTTGACATTAAATAAATAAAGTTTGAGAAAACTAGTGCAACGATTCCCTATTTATAAAAAGATTGTTTGGAATAAAAGCCCCACATAATTTGGTTTCTAGATCATGAGAAAAAAATCTTGCAAGTCCCTAAATATGTTGTGATCATGATTGGAAATGAATTTACCTCAAACATCATTCCTTTTGCCAAACACTTTTTGATTTAAATCCCAAATATGTCTAATACCTTGAGGGGCATGAGTTTGAGCTGTATAAACCTAATTTGCATGATACCCAAAAGCCAAGCTTTTATCTAGGCAATGAACGAATGAGACTAATTTTGAAAATTCATTTTGAGTTTTGAAAATCAGCCATGATACTCTTTCAAATTTTTTTAATTGGTAATTTAAAGTGTGTCAAAATTTTGCTTAAATGATTGAACCATCCAAATCCTTTTGATGACTATAGACACAAAAAATGCCTGAACTTTCTCCCTTTAAGTCATTTTTGTTTTACATTTTAAGGCACATTGACGAAAAGTAACAAAATTTCTTATTGCCTAAGACAATTTGTTTCATGCCATAATACCTTTTTCTTTTATTTTTGGAAATATGCCAAACCATTTGGAACCAAAATAAGCTTTTCATGAACTTTACGATGAAATTTGGGAGACTCCATACAATATGATTTTCATCATCATAGAACCTTGAGTGACAACCAAGGTGGGGCATCGTTTGTTAAAAAAATGATTGATGGTTACATCATGCACTTGAGATATTCAAATGATTCTAATATGAAACAAAAAAATAACTCAGAAAAGCAAAAAAAACAAAGAAAACAAAAAAGACCTTTTTTACTCATTTCTTTAAAGGCTTGCTTTTCAGTCTAAGTGGTCGTATTTGAAATGATGAATGGTCATTTTTCTCTACCATTCATGTATAGAAAATTATTCACTTGCTACCCATTTGAGCCTATTAAATTTCTCTTTCTAAAATGAATTTGAGCCAAGGATTATCCTCTACACTAAGGGGCAAAATAGAGACATTTTTAAGAATCATTGGCAATAGAGCCTTAATTTAAAAAAAAATTATATTGAAATCTTTTGACATGTATTTCGAAGATGGGAATTTAGGGCAAAAAGTGAACAAATTAAGTTTCACGTTAGAATCTCTAGTAAAAAAGAGATAGAGTTTAAGAAAGTAAAATACTGGAGTTAAAATCAAATGTTTTCAAAAACAAAAAACAAAGAAAGAAAGAGACATGTCTTTTCATCTAGAAAAATGCTAAGAAATAACACGATCCTTGGTCTAATTACCCTCAAGAACATTTTTTAGGCCTATTTATCTATTTTTTTAGAAGCCTAAACCTTGACCTGCATTATGTAACTTGAAAGTCCATTTTGATCAAATGTAGACACTTGTATTGAAAAGCTGTCTTTGAAAATTTGCATATACCTATTATTGACTAGAGAGATTTTACTAAGTCCCTCTTTGTTAGAAATTTCTTTTTGATGTGAATTTATTGAGTATTAGAGTGCATGAGGGAACCATTGACAAAAATAAAACAATAGAAAATGAATAAAATGTAGCTTTTTGGTGAAAACCCTAAAAATGTAGTCTAGAGCTAGAATAACTATCCTTAATGCCTAAAAAAATTCTAAGGTATCCAAGGTTCTATCCAAAAAAGAAATTCATGATGAAAAACCTTTTGAGAGATGAATACCCATTAAAGACTTTGCATCTCCTAAAAGAGTGAAAATTGAAAGCCAAATTTGTTTCTCTTCCAAATCTTTGCAAAAAATTAATGACTATTTTGATACATATTGAAGTATCATGTTAAGGAACTGAAAGAGTGTAAAGCCCTACTTGATTTTCAAGAAAAGAAATTTTTTTAAGAAAATTATTTCTTTTGTGAGCCTAATAAAAATATGGAAGTAAAAGTAATCCTTTTTTCACTATAACCCTCATCGGGTCTTTCTTGAAATTTGTCCACCAGCAAAAGAGATGAATTGTCATTACCCCTCTATATACATTTCAAATAGTAGTCAACAATTTTTAAGGGACTTAAAAGTCATACATTTTGGACATTTTATTGATCTTAAAAACTATGTGGGACAATTTTGTGATTATTTTGGTAATATTTTTTAGGAATAAAGTTTTGAATGATAAGAATTTGAACAGAGACTTTCTTATTGAAAAATAAAAAGGGAAACAAAACAAAAATCTTTGTATTGGTTTTAGGGTAACCGACTATTTGCATTTGCATCACAAGAAAGAGAAAGACATTCACATTTGCATTATTGCATTTGCTTCACGAGAAAGATATTCACAATTGCATCATTGCATTTGCATTACAAGAAAGAAATTCGCATGTGCATCATTACATCTGCATCACAAAAAAGACATTTACATTTGCATCATGAGAAAAAAAAATTGACATTAACATTTGCATTGGCATAAAGTATTTACATCATGAAAAAGTTCCATCGTGACATGATTCTTGCATTTCCATAAAGACAGTAGCATTTGCATCATTTTTTGGAAATAAATGTTTGCATCATAATTACACTTGACAATTTTGTAAATATTGAGAAAAGAAAAAAGGAAAATTTGAGTAGTTGGGGTTAAAAAAAGGAAGAAAAATTGAGAACAATAGAAATGGATGAAAAATAATGAATAACAATTCTTAAGAAATATGTCAAAGTTTTCTGATAATAATACCAAATTTTATTCAAATCTCTTGGTGGCGATATCTAAGTTTTTTGCATGTTTTAATGATGATATGTGAATTTTTTATTCAAACTTCCCAATGGCGATATTTGAGTTTTCTGCATGTTTTGGTGATGATATTATTCAAACTTCTAGGGGGTGATATTTAAGTTTTTAAAATGTTTTGGTGATGACATACAAATTTTATTCAAACTTGTAGGTGGTGATATCTTAGTTTTTTACATGTTTTGGTGATGATACATGGGTTTTATTAAAACTTATCAGTGATGATATTCGAGTGTTCAAATTTCAAATTTTAAAATCTCAATGGTGATATTCGAGTATATAAAACTCTAGATTTCATTTAGGTCTCGATGATGATATCTAAGTATTCAAAGTTCAAAATTTCAAATTCATTCGATAGTTATATCTGAGTATTCAAGTTTGAGTTTCATTAAAATTTCTTTCAATGGTGAAATTCAAACTGTCATTAAAACTCTTTCAATGGTAATATTTGAGTGTTTATCAAAACTTTCAATGGTGATTCTAAGCTTTAATTAAATTCACTTGGTGGTTATATTTGAGTATTCAAAATTGAATTTTATTAAAGCTTGGTGGCGACATCCAAGTTTTAATCAGAATCCTTTGATGGTGATATCCAAAGACTTTTTCATTTTCCTCAGTGGTGATATCAAAGAATCTTTTGGTTGTGATATCCAAAAACTTTTTTCATTCTTTTCGATGGTGATATCCAAGAATCCATTGGCGGTGATATTTTGAAGATATTTTCATTTTCTTTGATGGTGATATCCAAAGATTTTTGTCATTCTCATTGGTGGTTATATGCAAGAATCCTTTGATGGTAATATTCAAAGACTTTTTTCATTCTTCTTGATAGTGATATCCAAAGATCTTACTTTTGTCATTCTCGTTGGTGGGGATATGCAAGAATCCTTTGATGGTAATATTCGAAGACTTTTTTCATTCTCCTTGGTAGTGATGTCTAAAAATCCTTTAATGGTGATATCCAAAGACTTTTCATTTTCTTCGATGACAATGTCCGGGAATCCTTTGGTGATGATATTTAAAAAAGTTTTCACTCTTCTTGGTAGGGATATCCGAGAATTTTTCATGGTGATATTTAAAAACATTTTCATTCTCCTTGATGGTGATATTCGAGAATCCTTTGGTGGTGATATCTAAAGTCATTTTACGTTTTCCTCGGTGGTTGTATCCAAAAACATTTTTCATTTTTCTTAGTGGTGGGATTTCGAATATCCAAAGTCATTTTGCATTTACCTCCATGGCGATATCCGAGTTTCTTTTCAAATTTATTTTCAAGTATAGGAATCTTTCAAATCCATTGCCTCTAGTTAGAGGAATATTTCAAATCTCATGGCTTTTGGTTAGAAGAATCTTTTAAGTCCATTGCCTTTGGTTAGAGGAATCTTTCAAAAATCATACCTCTAATTAGAGGAGTTCTTAAAAAATCATTACCTCTGGTTAGATGAATCTATCAAATCCCATTGCCTTTGGTTAGAGGAGTTTTTCAAGTATCATAATCTCTTGTTGGACTAGTTTTTAAAATATCATAGCCTCTAATTAAAATAGTTTTTAAAGTTCCTTGCCTTTAGTTAAAGGAGTTTTTTAAGTATCATAACTTTTGGTTTGAGGAGGTTTTAAATTTAAAAGCATCTAGATAGAACACTCTTTCAAAATTAGGAATGATTTTTAAGGCCAACAAGCAAAACCTATAAGTCCTTTGAGAATTATTTAATTACAAGTATCATTGCCTTTGGTTAGAGGAGTTTTCTAATGTATCATAGTCTCTAGTTAGAGCAATCCTTTTAAAGTCTCATTACCTCTTGTTAGAAGAGTTTTTCAAAGTATGTGTCATAGTCTCTAGTTAGATAAGTTTTTTTTTTTTTTTTTAAATTTTAAGAGCCTCTAAATATAGGATTTTTTTCAAAACTAGGTATGATTTGTAAAATCAAATGGCATAATCTACAAGACCTTTCAAGTTTTTTATTTCAAAGTCTTATAGCTTCTAGTTAGAGGAGTTTTTCAAAGTCTTTTAGCCTCTAGTTAGAGGAGTTTTTCAAAGCACCATAGTCTTTGGTTAGACGAGTTATTAAAGTTTCATAGCTAATGGTTAAAAGAGTTTTTTCAATTAGCATAGCCTCTGGTTAGAGGAGTTTTTTTTTTTTTTTTTTTTTTTTTTAAAGTCCCATAGCCTTTGGTTAAAATAGGTTCTTAAAGTTTAATTACCTTTAGATAGATTTTGGAAAATTTTAAAAAAATCCTAAAAACTAATTTTATTTTTTCTTAATTTTTACAAGTAAATAATATTTCTTGAATTTCATCTAATGTTGGGATAATTTAAGAAATTAATTTTGCTAAGAATAAATTTTTACAAATAACAAGCAAAAATAATTGATTATTTGAATAAATTCATCAGGTTGGATTTATAAGACCTTTGGGGTATAATCTGTAAGACCTCTAAAGTTTTAAGTTCAAAGTGGTAGGGCCTCTAGTTAGAATGGTTTCTAAAAAAAAGAAAAAAGCAGAAAAAAGGGAACATTGCTTAATATTTTTGAGATTAAGATGTGTGTGGTGTGCTTCTGTATGTCCTTTCCTTCTTTCAAAAAAAAAAAAAAAGGTATGTTCATGTTTGTGTCATCATTTTGGTTCCTTGGTTATGTTTATCTAGACAAAATTGTTGTTTTTTCTATCTTTGCCTTATTTTTTATTTTTAAGAATGTGCAAAGATGCGAGTTGTAGACACTCATTTTGTTCGAAAGATTGAATATGATATTGAAATAAATCTAGGTTGATTTTTTATTTCATTAGATTCGTTAATCAGATTATTTTCATGTCAAAATTTTTAAAAATTTTATTTTTATTTTCAATTATTATTATTATTTTATTTTATTTTATCTTTTTATCTTTTTGTTGCTCTTACTACCATTTTTCTTGTTTCATCCTCAAAGTCTTTTGTGCATTAAATGCATCAAATTCTAGCCATTTAACTAGCCTCCTTGCTTGACTTTACAACTAAAATTTTGGCAATAGTAGGCTCCATTTTTTTCTTCCACAATCATTTCAAATTTGAATTTGTTGGACAATTTGGCTTTATAAATTGAAAGCCAATTCACAAAAAAAAAAAAAAGACAAAAAGCAAATTTTGGACACAGATAGAGAGCCCACTACTGCTTTGCCAAAGCAAGACATTCACAAAGGCAACAGAAAAACCACACCTAAAATCATCCACGTACCCTTTCAGAGGAATCAGCAAAAAAATTAAAAATGAAAATTTTGATATGGTCATTTTAAGATTTTTTTTTTGGAAATCTAGTTTAACGAAAGGGTTTAGGAGATTAAAAAGATGGTTTTGGTGATTTTTTTGAAAATTTTTTGGGTCACTAAAATTTGAAAAACTTTGAATTTTTGTTGACTAATTGAATTTTTCAACCACTAAAATATGGAAAATCAACTAGAATCTTCAAAATCTTTTAAAATTTTGATGTCGATCGAAGTTTATATGATGGCACGAGGCAAAATGACGATTCCCTACTAGAAAACTAGTTTGGGTGATTTTTAATAAGGGGTTTAGATTTTTAGAGAGAGGGGAAAGAAAAAAAAAAAAACTAAAAGGGGACTTTTTATAGGCCACATGAAATGAAACCATTTTGGGAGTCTCCAGCTCGGGTCCTAACTTGTCAAAACCTGCATGTTGAGCTGCTCAAGAATCGACTTGTTTGGTTTTTTTTTTTTTCATTTTCATTTTTTGTTATTTTTATTACTTAGTTTTTTATGATATTATTACTTTTTTCTAAAGAAATGAATAAAAAATATAAAATTAAAATAAATAGTAAGTTTATTAATTTTGGTTAAAAAATGAATAAATTTTTAGTTTACAAAAAAAATTTTATTTAAAAAAAATTTATTACGAGCAAAATATTTCCTAAGTTTTACCAAATTATTGGGATTATTCAAGGAATCATTTTGCTAAACTTTACAAATAATATGGATTATATGGATAAATTTTTTAAAATATAATTTTTAAACAAAATTAAAAAAGTAATTTTTAAATTAATGAGTGTAGGTAAAAATATTTTTGGATCTTGCCAATAAGTTGGGATGATCTAAACATTATTTTTATTGGATAAAGATTTATAAAAAAACCAAAATGAATAAAGAAATAATGAAAATAAAGCAAATAAAAATGGTTATTCAAAAAAAAAAAAAAATTCGAGTGAAAAATTTTGAGGAAAATTTGAAAAGTTTTAGTTTCCTTAATTATTGCCAAGGAAAAATGAGTTTTTTTTTTTAGGATTTTACTGAAGAGTTTGGGTAATCTTAAAATAAGTTTTATAAGAAAATAATAAAAAAATAAAAATATTTCATGATGAAATTTTGAGATTTTTCTAAATGGTTAATTTTTTGAAAAATTTTCTAAATGAAGATATTTTCTATAAATTTCACCAAAGCGTTGGAGAATTTATAAAATGTTTAAATAATAAATTTTACAAAAAAAAAAATTTCATGAATCAATTTTTAGGAAAATAATTTTAAATATAAAAAGATCATATTATCAAAGTAAATGGATAACACATATTTATTTGGTATAGTTATTTGAATGGGAAACATGGGAGGTGTTAATACCTTTCCCACTCATAACTATACTTTTGGACCTAATCCTGATTTCATAAACCAAAACATTTTTTAGTAAATCTTAATTGATTTTAAGGTTTTTATTAGAAGTTGATATTTTAGGTGGCCAATTGCATCCAGTTAAAAAAAAAAGATTGTTGGCAATTTTATAAATTTTCTCATGTCTAGTGATTGAGTCCCCCAAATGAAAAATCATTGTGACATTGGTCACGAGCCAATTGGTTGAAGGAAGGTAATAAAAACACTGCTTTTTCCATGCCCAATCAAAGACATGAAAAAAAAAGGTAACACTATCTGAGGGTTGAAGGATATGAATAGAGGGTAGTGTAAAGATGAAATGAAGAGGGAATGAATTGCCAATAATTAGTTAAAATAGTTATTTAGTTCCAAAAAAAATCCAACTTTGAACATACTTTTGAAGTTATGGAAACTTGATTATCAGACGAGATGAACATGCTCTTACTTGTATAATTTAAAGTGGAGGAAATTCACCATGCTATTAAACAAATGCACCCTATGAAAGCACTAGGACCTGACGGCATGGGCGCTCTTTTTTATCAAAATTGTTAGCATATCTTTGCTAATCATGTAATAAAGTTCTGCTTATCTTGTTTAAATGAGGCTAGAGACTTAACCAACATAAATCATACTTATGTTTTTTTAATTCCCAAAATTAAAGATCTTACAAAAATAACACAATCTAGGCTTATAAGTCTTTACAATGTACTCTACAAGATTATCTCTAAAGTGTTAGTGAATAGGCTTAAAACCATCTTACTTGTTTGTAATAGTGAATCCCAAAGTGCTTTTGTTTCAGGTAGGCCAATCCTGATAATGTACTACCTATGAACTACCTATTTTGAAAACAAAACACAAGGGAAGAATGGTTTTTTTTTTTTTTTTGCTTTGAAACTTGACATGAGCAAGGCTTATGGTCATGCTGAATGGAAGTATCTTGTGGCAATTAAGAGAAAATTAGGGTTCCCCACTAATTGGATTACACTTGTGATGAATTGTGTCACCTTTGTTACATATTCCTTAGTAATTAATGGTTGTACCACTCATGCTTTTAAATTAGAAAAAGGATTTTGTTTAGGGATTTGCTTCCACCTTGTCTTTTTTAATGTGCATAGAAAAATTATCGACCTTACTAAATGACAAGTAGAGATAGGGTTTGCTACATGGATGCAAGCGAGTTGATCTAGTTCGAAAGTTAATCACCTTTCTTTGTTGATGATAGCTTGCTATTTGCAATGACAAATAGAAGTGAAAGCGAGATAGTGAAGCACGTGCTATAGAGATATGAAGAAAGCTTAGGACAAAAGACAAAATTTGAGAAGTCAACCCCATTCTTTAGTAAAAATGTAGGAAAAGTGCAACGTATTACAATAAAGGATATGTTTGGAATCTAGGCTACCACAAATTTAGAGAGATAGTTGGGATTACCCTCCATGATTGGAAAGGATTGAAAACGAGCTTTTAAGGAACGAAAAGGTAGAATTAATTCAAAATTGAATGGATGGAGCCAAAGAGCACTCTCACAAGGGGGAAAAGAAGTTTTCATAAAGTTGATAATCTAAGCCACCCTACCTATACCATGAGCTATTTTTTTTTTTGCCAATTTCTTTGTGTGATGAGATGAATAGCCTAATTAATCACTATTGGTAGAGGCACGAAAAGGAGAAAAAAGGCATATAGTAAATAAATTGGAAGCAATTGTGCTTACTGAAAGAGAAGGGTGGAATGGGATTTAAGACATAGGAATTTTTAATAAAGCATTATTGGCAAAGCAAGGATAGAGGTTATTGATCAACACTGACACTTTACTAACACTTTACTGCATCCAGTGTTAAAAGCTAAATACAAACCAAAAAGATCTTTCATGGACTCTAGACTGGGCAATTTTCCTTCTTTAACTTGGAAGAGCATTTGGACAGCTAAGGCAATCATTCAACAGAGAGTGAAATGAAAGGGAGGTGATGGAAAAAATATACGTATATGGAAGGATAAGTGGTTGCCTTTCACAGAGTCATTTAGGCTACAATCACTAAGGGGAAGCTAGGATGAAAATGAGGTAGTGGTGGTACTATTTGATGAACAAACTGTAGACACTTAATTTTGTTTAGATAAAATTTAGCTAGTTATGAGCCTTTAAAATTTGACTTGGTTTGAATCTAATGTTACTTTAATTTTGACAAATTTTCAAATTAAATTTGGGACTAATTTGACCTAATTGTGCTAGGCACAAATTTCGTCAAATATAGTTAAAAAAAGTTAAATTTGGTTAAAATCAATCAAACAAGATCAAACTTTGGTCAATTATCAAAATTCACAACCAACTGGGATTAATGAGCCTTGGGAATGAAATTAGTGATTTTGATGCATCAAAAAACCTTATTACACCTTGAAAGGTGTAAAATTACCAAAATACTGTTAGAGTATTTTTGTAATTTAACCTTTCCAAGGTTGGTCTTTAGAGAAACACTTTAGATCATGTTTTCATAATATTATTTGATTTTATGTGCATTAAAAACTTTGATCGTACCTCAGAATGTGTGAAATTACTAAAATACCCTTTAAGGGTAGTTTTGTAATTTGACCTATTCGAGGTTGGTCTTTCATAAAAACTTTAAGGTCATATTTTCATATTATTTTAAGATTTTTGATGCTTTAAAATCATATAAACAAAAAAAATTCGATATAGTTATTTAAGAAAATTGCATAAAAACGTGAAAACTTTCAAAAGGGTAAATTGGTCATTTAACATTGTTCCAATTGTACTTAGAGCCTAATTTTTTGCTAGATTCATCATGAACCATTGATTCTTAAAAGGCCTTGATCAAAGGGTGAAATGTGATTGCTTAGTAAATAAACAAGGGTGGATTTTTAGCTTTAGGATGTATCTCATGGTCAAGGGTCATTATTCATTTTGCATGGCTTATAAATTCATCATTTAGGTATGAATAAAGAAGAAGACTACTAGAAAAGTGGTGCAAAAAGGAAGAGGAAAAGAAAAAATATATAAAAATTTAGGAAAGCTTTCTTAGAGGGATAATTTCCACTATCCTATTGTTACATTTCATACCATTTCATATCATTTTCATATTATTTTTATCCTTTTTTTTTAGAGAAAATCTATAGTTGTTTGTCTTTTTAAATCCTGTCTTGATCCAAATTCTCCTCTAACTAACCAATAGTTTCGATTGAAACAAAAAGAATTAAGTAACAAAAATTCCACTATTGAAACAATATAAGGAAGTTTAGCTAAGCTTGTTCCTCCCTATGGCTGAACCTCATTGGGTCCATTTTTAATGATTTTCCACCTTTAAATAATGTTAGGATGTTTTAAGTGTTATGTTATATGTAATTTGCATGCTTATGGATTATTTTAATAGTTTGTATGTGACACTGAAGTATCTGCACATCATACAACTTGAGCTAAAACTAAGGCAGATTTATTCAAAAATGAGATGGGCCTATCCTTTGTCCAAATCCGCTAAATAAATGCAAAAATAAGGTGGGTTGGAACAAAGAGATTGTGTTCACAGTAGCTAGAGAAAAAGAGAATGAATATGAATGAGATTATGGTTAGATTCATTGTTATGGAATCTGCAGGAGTAAATGAGTTCACATTCAAATCACTTGATTTTAGGCATGATTTTAGCAATGCAATTTGAAAGTTCTTGTGCTTGGAAGGATGCTCCTAGCCTATATATTTTCTATTATTCTTTGGTAGAAAGTAGAATATAGTTTTTTTATCCTTAAGTAATCTTTTAGATTGTTCTTCAAGTTTTATATCTCTTAGGTGGATTTCTAAGAGTGGTGAACTGTCTGTACCCTTGATTAGAATTTTTAGGGTGATATTTCTATATCCCTTAGTTTATAGTCTTGGTGGTGAACTTTTATTCCTTTTAATCCAATAATTATATTCTGCCATTATTTAAATTCTCATGAGTTATCTTTTTTGTGAGTTTTTCTATTTGTAGTTAATCTCCACATCTCAAACATTAATTTTTTGCATCAAATTGGTATCACAGCTATGGTAGGTCATTGTTATCAAGCACCGGTAAAAGAGGCTGAAGCTAACACCAATGTTGCAGCAACTACTAATGTTGACCTAAGAGATGCCTTATAGAGAAGATGTAGTAATGGATCCTTCAACTACAACATTAGTTGCATATACAAAAAGAGAGAAATTAGACAAGAAGGTAATGAAAGAAGAATGAAGAAGATGAAGGAGAGGCCAATCTATACCATGAAAACAACAGTGATTATGATAATAGCACCTTACCTTACCTGAGGTAAGTCAGAGACTATCTATGCAGAAACCAACTTCAGCCTAGCATATTCAATTCGAAGATAGAGATTCCTGAGTTCGAGGGGAAGATGCAACCTAAAGAATTCTTAGATTGGCTATATATAGTGGAACGTATATTTGAATACCATGATGCCCTTGAACATTGCAAAGTGAAGCTAGTGGCCATCAAACTTAGAAAGCATGCATCATTTTAGTGGAAAATCTGAAGAAGCAAAGGGAAAAAGAAGGTAGAAGAAAAATTGCAACTTGGGAGAAGATGAAAAGAGAGCTGAAAAGAAAGTATCTCCAAAACAACTTTCAGCAAGATCTTTTCCTTAGGCTCTATAACTTGAAGTAAAAGGATATTTCAGTGGAAGAAAACATTAACAAGGGAAGCACATCCAAGACTAGTGTTTCTACCAAACCCTATTCAAATCTATCTCTAAAGAAGGAAAGAGCCATTCCTAACAAACCACAATCTAGTACTGTCAACATTCAAACCCAAAGAGACTTCAAGTGCTGAGGAGTTGGGCATATACATTCTAAGTGTCCAAATCTTAAGATAGTTATGTTGGTTAAAGATGAAGATCTTGAAGATGTTGAAGGAAAACCTATTAAACTACCCTAGGATCTTGAAAAAGATGTTAAAGAGGCCTATGGTGATCTTGAATCCTCACTTATTATACAATATAGCATGAATGATGTGCATGTAGAGAAAAAAGATTGGTTGTATAAGAATAAATTCCACACTAAGTGTACTATTCATGATAAGGTATATGAAGTGATTATTGATAGTGACAGCATTGAGAATGAGGTATCCACTCTCTTGGTGCAACAACTAGATAAAAAAAAATGGAACATCTTTATCCCTAGAAGTTATCATGGTTGTAACGTGGAAATGAGATCGAGATCAACAAACATTGTTTGATTGCATTCTCTATAGAGAAACACTATGATGAAATATGGTGTAATGTGGCCTTCATAGATGCTTGCCTTAATGAAGAGGGAAAACCAATTTCGTTTGTTAGGGAAAAGCTTAATGATTCATGATGGAAGTACTCAATTTATGATAAGTTCTATACTGTTTATAGAGTTTTGTTCCTTTAGAGTCAGTATCCCCTTGCCAAGTCCTTTGTTCTATTTCTGATCATGAGAAAACTAAAGTTATCAATCACAACTTAAAAACTTTTGAGGAAACTGAAGTTATCAATCACAACTTGAAAATTTTCTTGAGTAGTTATACAAAAAAGAAACTAAAACAATGAAAATTTGTTTTACTACAGGTGCAGTTTGCCTACAATCATTCACCAAGTCAAACCATTTGTTTTAGCCTTTTTAAAATTGTTCTTGAAGAAAGAGCTAAAAGTATCAAAATATTTCATGAACAGGTTGAGAATAAAATTTTGCAAAAAAATGAGAAATATAAAAAGGCAATAATCATGCATTAAAGATATGTAAAGTTCAACAAACATGATTTGGTGTGAATTAACTTATAGAATGAAAGATTTCCTCCATCAAAGTTTGGTAAATTACAACCTAAGGAAAATGGTCCATTTAGATTTCTCCAATGTATTAGGGAGAATGCCTACAAGATAGAGCTTCCCAACACTTATGAAATGTCTTCCATGTTCAATATTGTTGATTTGTCACCCTACCATGGCAAGAACACAAGTTTAGACTTGAGGACAAGTCTTTTTCACCAGAGGAGATTGATATCGGAGTGTTTGTACATCATACAACTTGAACTGAGACTAAGGTAGACTTATCCAAAAATAAGATGAGCTATCCTTGGTCCAAATCTACTAAATAAATGCAAAAATAATGTGAGTTGGAATAGAGAGATTATGTTCACACTAGCTAGAGAAAAAAAGTATAAATATGGATAGGATTATGGTTAGATTCATTATTATGCAATCTGTAAGAGTAAATGAGTTCACATGGAAATCTGTTGATTTTAGGCACAATTCTAGCAATACAATATAAAAATTCCTACGCTTAGAGGGATGTTTCTAGTCTATATATTTTCTATTATTCTTTGGTAGGAGGTAGAATAGAGTTTTCATTATCTTTAAGCAATCTTTTAGATTGTTCTTCAAGTTTTGTATCTCTTAGATGGATTTCTTAGAGTGGTAAACTTTTATTGTTCTATATCCTTGATTAGAATTCTTAGGGTGGTTTTTCTGTATCCCTTAGTTTCTATTCTTGTTGGTGAACTTTTATCTCTTTTAATCCAATAATCATATTTTGTGAATATTCAAATTCTTATAAGTTGTCTTCTTTATGAGTTTTTTTGTTTATAGTTAATCTTCATATCTCAAATATTAATTCCTAACATCAGTATGATGTGTTTGGTTAATATGCATGTTTTTATGGTTTTCATTTAAAGTAGTTTTTACATGTTTGATAATTTTTTTTAATGATATAAATGCCTTCAAATGATAGTTTTATAAGTGATTGATGCATGTTTTAGCTAAATAAAGATTGTGTGCTTGTAGGATTGCCATGGGAAGTATTCGGCCAACCCAATCCCATGCTTGGTTGAAACTTCCTAGCTTGTTTCATGGTTGAATGTTGGTTGTTTCATCATTGAATGCTTGTGTTCTTGCTTTGTTCTTCTAGTTTTTTATGTGTTTGATGAAATTCTCAATGAAAAAGATTAGTAGACTTTTTGGTGATTTTATCTTGTTTGCATGCATTTTAATTAAAAAAAATGGTAGAACATGTCTTTAAATCTTTTTAAAACCCTTGATGTTTGATCCATTTTCATCATATCTTTGCATGTATGTTTAGTTTGTAATATATTTATAAATATGCCTAAGATTATAATATGTTTGTTTTCATACATGCTCAATGCATTAAAGTTTGCATTTTCATTATTGGCATTTTAGTAATTTTTGTTACATGAAATCCCAATGCATCAAAGCTTGCATTTTTATTAATGGCATTTTGGTAATTTTGTTACATGCAATAAAGTTTGCATTTTTATCAATAGTATTTTAGTAATCTTGTTATATGCATTTCCTTGCAAACCCCAAACTAAAACCTTAGATCTCAAACATTAAATTCAAACCCGAAACCATAACCTTAAATCAAAATCCTAAAACTAAACCTTAAACCCTAACTCAAAATTCAAACTCTAAAGCTAAACACTAAGCCCTACACCTAAGCCTTAAACCAAGACCCTAAACCTAAACCCTAAAACCTAAAATCTAAGCCCTAAACACTAAACTAAAACCTTAAACCCCAAACCTAACTCTAAACCCTAAATACATAAACACTAAACCCAAGCTAGAACCTAACCCTAAATCCTAAACCAACCCTGAAACCCTAAAACCAACACTTGATCCCGTTCACACGTTTGCATCTCATTTCACTTTGGTGTTACATGCATTAAATTTTCATGCATTTGTACTTTGTTATTCATGTCATGCATTCATCATACATTATTATTATGTTTATGCATATCATGCATATGTTTTATATATAAGTTTTTTAAAATTGTTTTAAAAATAAAATAATATCTCAAATAAATATAATCTTTGAGAATCTGGCCTAAATATAGGGGCTTTTAATGGTTATTATTTATGCGAGATGTTATCTTGGTTTTGTAAGGGCAATTTGAAAACTCTTAACTTAAAGATATTTTTGAAGCTTTACCTAAATATAAAAGAATGAAAGAAGTGTCATGATACCTAGGACTTGTTCTTTTTTATCCAAAAAAAATTGTTTTGCTTTTAAAAAAATTTAAAATGATGTGCTTTCAAAAGGAAATTTAAAAAAAGAGATTCAACTTTTTGGAATAAAAGAAAAGAATTAGTTTATAAACAATAAGATAGTGTTTGGTATGGGATGATGACTCTAAAAACCGTGGTGATCTATACATGGTAATTAGATCATTGTATTTAATAAGTACTTGGTGATCTTGGATCATAGAAAGTGATCAGATCAATATCTTAGAGGGTGATCTAATTATCATATTAAAGGGTGAGAAACTTTTATCATCAAGGTGAAGTAATATATAAAATTAAAAACAGTCAATTTTACCCATTTTATATGTGAATTAAAATCTTGTTGCATCTTAAAATTATAATTATTTTATATTATAAATTTTTATATTTTCAAACTAATATTCATTATAACAAGTTCAAAATAAATTGTAAATTTTTTTAACTTTTTTTAATATTTTATATAATATAATATAATTTTTTATTTTTCTTTTATTATGAATTTAATAGATTGGTTTCATTTTCTAATTTAAATATATTTTTCATAATTTATATTGTAAAAATAAATTTACCTATCAATAAATATATTTATTATTTTAATAATTTAATAATATTTTATTATAAAATAAATAAATATTACTAATATTTTACAAAATATTATCTTTAAATAACCATAAAAAATAATAATTTATGTAACTATTACAATATACAAGGTTATTTTCGTATTTCTAAAAAAATAATATTTGATTTTTAGCAATATCAAACACAGTGAGCTTTAATTTCTAAGAATTAATCATTGTCAACTAAACAAAATAATTTTAAATCATGAGTGTTAAGATCACCTTGGTAATAAGATCACCCTAATAATTACATTACCACGATGATCTTGCAAAAGATACCAAATGCTACCTAAAGTGGGACCATTTTTACCAAAACTTAAGGAAAACAAGTAATTAATTGGTACCGCTTTCGATTGGCGTTGTAAGGGTGATAATCATTTCCCTTGCGTAATTGATTCCCAAAACTAACTTTGATTTTCATAAACCGTAAAATAATTTTTTTAGTAAAATTTAAACTTGTTTTAATATTTTATTAAAAGGATAAATTTTGGGTGGCTAATCACACCTTAAAAAAAATTGATGGCAACTCCTTGCTTTGGCTTTTATTGAAAATGCCTTTTAGATGCATTTTTCATTCCCCAAGTCTGGAGGTCAGGTTCTCGAATCTGTAAGTTGTGACAACTTCATTAGGAACATATTTTTTAGGGAGTCGAGCTAAAAATTAATTGCATGTTTTCCTAAATTTTGGTTTAATGGTGCAATTTATTGTTTAATCATAATTCCTTAATTTAAATTTTTTTATTTTTTAAAAAATGTAAAATTTGGAAAAAATTAAAAAAAATTTGAAAAACATTAAGAAAAATGTTTTGATTTTAATTTTCTTGTTTTTGAAGAATTCAAAAAAAATGTGCGTGTATATATTTCATGCATATTTTAATCATATCATTTATTTTAATTTGTTTTTTTTTTTGTTTTTAATAATTTAAGGGCATTTAGGATAGGGATATTTCAAGGAAAATGTGAAAGATTTGTATGTTCCTTCGTACACACTCACATCTGCATTACATGCATAAGCTCTATACCTCGACTTTTACCCTTTTTAAGAGGAAGTAAAGTAGCCACACTCTCATAAAGTGTAAACCTTTATAATGGCTAAGGAAATACTCTTATTCAGGTTAAACCCTTTTTACTTACAGCTTGTAATGGGTGAGAATTGGTGTGCCTCATTAGTTTATGATGGACGATGATGTGAAGGACAATATAAGAACCATTAGACATGTCAATTCCCAACCAAGCATATAATGGACTTTAAGGAGCCAATCTTAGGTAAAGCTACGCCACACTTTATCTCTAGAAATTGCCCTAAATAAGTTACATGAAGAACACTCAGATATAATCCGCATTAAGGGGTATTACTGGTGTAAATAAAACTAAAATTAAAAAAATAATAATAAAATAGAAACATTCATTCAAGAAATTTTCTTTTGACATGTAGTTCGATTATTTGGTGTTTGTTCAAATTTTGCATCTTTAAAAAAATTTTAATAAAAATAAAAGGAAAAAAAAAGAAAAAAAAGATTTTTTAGTGTTACCCAACAAACACACAAAAATAAAAGCAAATTTTTTTAAAAAACAAAATAAAAAGAAAGAAAAAAGAAGAAAGAAGAGAGAAAATTCTCCTTAAATTCTTTGTTGGCCAAAAGAAAAATGAAAAAAGGAAAAAATTTTGAATTCTAGTCATTTTATGTGATTTTTTCTATTTTCCCTTTATAAAAAGAAAAAAAAAAGAGTTTTAGGTTTAAATGTTGTTTTATCCTTCCAACATATACTATAATGTTTTTGGAGTTGGAAATAATAAGATAGTTCATGCACTTTCTGTCATCCACATTTTAATAAGTTAGTGTATGCATTCCATCTCGTACACATTTTAATAAAATAATACATATATTTTATCTTATGCACATTTTAATAGATAGTAGATGCATTCCATCTTATGCATATTTTAATAGTAATGTCAACATCATTGGGTTTGTATAACACAAGTATTTCATTTCATGTAGACATATCTAATGCATATAATATGTCAGTACATCTCATATAAATATGTTGCATTAGTAATAGGTATACATCTTATTATGCATAAAGTATGTCATTGCCTTTCATACATAAGGATCCATGAATGGTAGGATGTTATAAAACATGCTTTGTATAAATTGCATTTCATGAGAACATATCCCACCACATCTATAATAGGACACAACATTTCTTATTTACACATTTATGGGTGATGAAATTTTTATCATTTAGGGCCTTGTACATATGAAAATCCATTGTTTTATGCATCTTTGCATTTCGTGACATTTTTTGGCATCATTGTCATAATCATGCATTCATAAACCTGTTTGGTGTGTCATGCAAATTAGAAATTATTTTATGGCATTCATTCATAAGAATAATACCATGGACTTGTGGTTAAAATCCCTAAAATAATATATCTTGGAAATGAGCATCAAAAGGGTGAAAATGAAATATCAATTGGAGGTAAGGATCAGTGTATTAAAATTGAATTAAGAAGAATTTTGGCACGAGTTTTGAGAGATAAAATAACAGATCATTCAAGGGAATACCTTTAAATAACTTGACCTAAATATAAGAAAGAATTTAAGGGATTTCCTTTTAAACAAAAATAATAAAATTTGACTTGCATGTCATACATCATTGGTTATGCTAGCTTAGGACAAGGAATAGTGATTGTAAATATACTCTCATGAAAACTTTGAAGAAAGAAGATATCTTTAAAAATCTTACCTAAGTATTGGAGAATTTTTAAAGAATTATCTTTTAAAGCAAATAAAAAATTTCACATCATGTGCTTCTAACTTTTTGTAATTAATATAAGGTTTAAGGACAATGCATCCTAAAAAGCAAGATCAGTTGGTTTCTCGCACATACAATACATGAGTTCACTCAAGAATTATGGAGAATGAGAATGCTAATTGAATTGAATGGTTGAAAATGGCACAAGATGAGATAAGGGGAACAATTATGGGTATATAACAAAACATTGATAAGTAGTTCATAAAATTGAAACAAATACTCTGAAAGGAAAAATGATTGCCAAAATACATGGGGTAAGGGAAGAAACAGTTGTTGAAGAACCATTCTATCCACCCAAGTTCACATATCCTTATGTTTAGAACCTTTATATGACACAGGCACCCTAGCAACTCATCAACCTTATGTTGGCATTTACGCTAAGTTATCCCTAGTTCAGATAAATGTCAAACCTAGGTCTACTTCTTTTGATCCCATTATTGTGTGTAACTTGGATGATCTTAAAGAATAGGAAAAACTAAAAATAGGTGTTAAAGCCAGAAAAAAATATAGAGATGAAAAATAAGTATGACTTGTTAGAAAAGAGGTTAAAGGTAATAGAGGGGTATGACATGTATGGGAGTGTCAATGGCAATGAACTAAGTTTAGTGCCTGAGCTCATCATTTTGTCAAAGTTTCTAGATTTCAAGAAATATGGTAGAACAAAATGCTCTTTGACACATATCACCATGTATTATCGAAAGATGATGGGTCATACTTATAATGAAAAGTTTTTGATCTATTATTTTTAAGATAGTCTCACTAGCTTCGTAGTAAGGTGCTATGTCCAGTTGGATTGGAGTAGAATTTATTCCTAAAAAGATATGGCTAGAGCTTTTATAGCATAATATAAACATATGTTAGACATGGCACCAGATAGGTTGACCTTGCAAAATATAGAGAAAAAGTCCAATGAGACCTTCAAAAAGTATGCCTACAGATGGAGGGATCTTGCAGCCTAAGTACAATAATCGCTAACCAAAAAGGAACAACTATCTTTGTCAATACCCGAAAAATTTTGCTAATATAGTGCTTACCTGAGAAATAATGAAAAACGCTATTGGGAATGGTAAGCTTGGAGGATAGGAGACTACTGATGCAAAAAAAGAATGTTGAAAATGCAGTTTAGGTTGAAAACCATAACGGGCAAAAATTTGGACACTTTATTCCACTCTATCAAACCTATGAAGCATTAACCCATTATCCATATAAACTAGCACTAACAACAAAATTTCAACCAATGACTACTCCCCAAACACTTAACCTCACTATGGCATCCACCATCAAACCAGCTGCAAGGCTTGAGAAAAAGACAAATAACCTAAAAGGATCAAGAAATTAGTATGCAAAAAGTTGAATTAAACCAATTCCCATGACTTACATTGAACTGATACCCTAATTAATCTAAAAGAATCTTCTAAAACATATGTCTATGAACTTTTCAAACCTTTTTACTCAAAATGGTATGATGCTCATGCACGATGCAATTACCATAGCAGTAATCAAGGACACTCAATAGAAGATTGCCTTGAACTAAAATACAAAGTCAGATATCTAATCAAAACTAGATTATTAGATTTTGGGGCAAATAAAAAGTCAAACAAAAAATGTGTGTGAATTATTAGCTAGAGAAAAAAATATGATACTGTAAGATCCAACCCTTAAAGCCATTTGATAATTCAAAAAAATGTTTAACTCTTAGGTTAAAGGGGTGACATGTTGCTCAAGGGTAATTTGTAGTCTTGGTTTAAGGGTGCAAATTTTGGTTTGATTTGGATATCTAAATAGATAAACTTTTGCATGCCATATTACCTTATAGATTTATGATTTGAATTTTTTTTCATTTATTTATGAATTCTTGTTTTTTTAAGATTTTTCTACAAAAACAAAAGGCTTAATTGAGAATAAAGCCTCACATAATTAATTTCCAAAATCATAAGAGAGAAGAAAGTACCTTAAAAAATAAAAAACAAGAAAAAAGAAAAAAAAACAAAGATTTTCTTTTAAAATAAAAAATGAAAGAGTTTCAAAAGAGTTGGCGATCATTATTAGAAATAAACTTATCAAATGCTTTCATACGTTTTTCAAATCGTTTAAATGATTTCATTTATCAATCATAACCCCTTAAGAGGTATGAACTTGAATTCGTGAACATTGCCTTTGCCTAATAATAATTATGATATCAAAAGATGATATTCTTTTTCTAAGCCATGAATAATAAGACAACCAATTAAAAAAATTTGGATTTTTAGAAAATTAGGCAAACACGACAATTTTTTTAGAATTTAGATGTGGTAATTTGGTGTATCAAGGCTATGCTTCTAAAATTACCAAGATTGAAGCTACCAAAACCCATTAAAATGACCCTAAACATACTAGCCTCCAAATTCTTTACCCTAAAATGGTTATTGTCCAGTGTTTAGAGGTAAATTAACAAAAAAAAAAAAGACCTCATTGCTCTTTAGATAACTTGAGTTATGGTCAATCTATTTTTTATTGTGAAGTTACATGAACTATTTGAAACCTTTAATGAGTTCATTCCACATGATTTTTACTTCACATTAACCTTTTATCAGGGGTGATTTGTCAAAATTAAGTATTTTTCTCGAATTATGGTGAAGGTATGTAAAAAAAAAAGAAAAAAAGGAGAGAAACAAAAAAAATGATGAAATAAAAAAAGAGAAAATTTTTTATTCTAACATTATGCACTTAAGGCATTTGAATGAATCAAAAAATAAAAAGATCTTAATAAATTTGCAAAGAAACAGTTGAAAGAAAATTAGAGAGTTTAAAAAGTTAAAAAGACAAAAAAAATCCTTAATAAAAGAAAAAAAAGAAAAAAAAAGAAAGAAATTTTCCACAAACCTCTTTTCTAAAAAGAATTGCTCTTCAAGTTTGAGCAATTATGCTTGAGATGATAAATGGACATCTTTCATCATCTCATCACAACTATAGAAATTTATTCTTTACTATCCTTTTAAGCCTGATAAAATTTCTTTAAAATGAACTATTACCAAGAATCACCCTCCACATTGGGGATAAAAAAGATATATTTAAGGGTTAAGTATGGTAATATCCAAAGAAAGGGCCCTATATGCTGAAGGCAAAGATCCTATAAACGATTCCTAAAGTCTTAAATTCACTTAAAGAAAAAGAAAAAACAAGGTGAAAGAATGAGAAAATAAGGAAAAGGAAAGAAATGGAAGAAAGAAAAAAAAAGAAAAAAAGGGGAAAAAGAAAAAGAAAAAGGAAGAATAAAAGGAAAGAAAAGGAAAGAAAAAAAATGATTGAGTGAAAAGTATGGAGAAATGAAAAGACAAATGTCCCAAAGTGAATCCCTTAAATGAGAAAAACACGGTCCTTAGTTTAAATCACCCTTAAGAACTTATTTGGGCCTATCTATTCCTTGCTTTAAAAACTCCAAATCTTAGCCAATGATACATCCTTAGAAAAGTCTATATTGGATCAAGCATGAATGTTTAAAACTGAAGAGTTTCTTTTTGAGGAATGGCCATAAACGCGTGAACATTTTAGTCTTCCTTTACTACCTAATTATAGTTTAGACCACTAACTCATTTTGGATAAGTTTAAATTTTTGAATATGTAGTATAATAAAAAAAAAGGAAAAAAATAAGAAAAGAGAAGAAAGAAAGATAAATATGGCTCTACGGTGAAAACCTTGCAAAAAAGCAATCTAGAATAAATCTTGAAGGTCTTCAAGTCACTCTTGATACTAAGAAAGATAGATGTTAACCAAAAGCAACCTAGACCCTTTGAAAGGTCTGAAGATATCAAAGTCCCAAAAATTTTCAAATGCATAAAATGGGATTGATTTTGAAGATTTAAGCTTTCTATCTTCATCCTTAAATGACCTTCCAAAATTTTAAACCAATCACAGTTGATTTTGATATATATCAAAATACCACATTTAAATACTAAAGAAAGTATCGAACATATTTACTCTTCAAGGGATTTGTGTTTTTTAGAAAACTTATATTTTATTTGTGAGCTTGCATAGAAAAATATATAACCTTTTATTCCTTTCTAATGATGAAACCTTCTTGGATAAATAGAAACCTCAATAAATAGTTAGTTTGTTTGAAAATGTAAATGGTCACCTCTTTCATCCATAATAGTGAACGCCTATTCTCGAGAGACTCGATAGTCACTTTTTGAGATATTTCAGTTTCTTTGATCATGAAATTTAATTATGTGGGAAAATCTCATTGGACATCTTGAAAAAAATTTTAGTAACTAGTTAGGAACTTTTGTAATGAATAAAGGCATCATTTAGGCTAGTTTTGAAAAGAAAATGTGTGTTTTTGTTGAAAAATAAACATTTTTAGAAAATAGATTCTTTTATGCACTTGAGGAGTGGAAGGAATATAATTGTTTGTCTTCTTGATTTTTGTGTATTACATACAATAAGTCTGAAGTGATCATATGTATGTGGTATGATGGAAACAATAAAGATAGAATAATTGAGAAAGAGAATGAAAGAAAGTAAGAATGTACTATTTGAAGAGAAAATATGGTGAAAATAAAAAAGATAAAATAAAGAAGACAGGTAAAGGAATAAAAAAAATGAGAAAATGGAAAATGAGACTCTTTTAAAAAGAGGTTGGATAGCCAATTTGATGAGCAAAGGGAAATCTATAGAATTGAAATTTGAAAAAAGGAAAGAAAAGGAATTCTAGTAGTTGTATATTGATACAAACATTTGCATCATATAAAGGGAATGTACTTTTCTATTACCGTAGGGATCTTTATGTCTGCATCCTTATATTAGCATTTGCATCATGAAAAAGGACATTTACACTTGCATCATTGCTAAATGTTTGCATCACTAGGATAGAAATTTACATTTTGCATAATCTATATGACACTTGAATCAGAAAAAAAAATATTTGCATTTGTTTATGGAAATAGATATTTGCACATTTGCATAGAACATTTACTTGCATCCTTACATAGAGTAAAAAGTTACATTCACAAGATTATTTCAATGGCCTTTTGCATCATGGTTATGTTTTCTAAACTTTTAGTGATAAAAAAGAGGGAATTTGTTCTTTGAAATTTAAAACACTTAAGTAATGATGTGGGGCACTTATGGAGGTGAAAAAGGTTGTAACAAAAATGAAATATTAAGCATTTTGAAGTGTAAAGGATAAGAGTTTTTAGAATAAAGAGTGAAAAACTTTTAAGATGAAAAGTGAAAATTTAGAAATGAAAAATTTTCAAAGTTTAAAGGAGATTTTGGTTAGAAGAATCAGTACAAGATTTTCAAGATCTTCAAGCAAAATTTTAAATTTTTAAATGATTTTCGATACCTCTGGGTAAAATTTTAAAATTTTAAAAGATTTTCAAGACCTTCTGGCAAAATTTTAAATTTTTAAATAATCTCCAACACATTCGGGTAAAATTTTAAAGTTTCAAAAGATTTTCAAGACCTTCAGAAAAAATCTTAAATTTCTGAAAGATTTTCAAGACCTACGAGCAAAACCTTAAAATTTTGAATGATTTCTAATACCTCCAGGTAAAACCTTAAAATTTTGAATGATTTTCAAAACCTTCAAGTAAAACTTTAAATCTTTGAATGATTTCCAAGACCTCCAGGTAGAAAATTTTTTTGAATGATTTTTTAGACTTCTAGCCAAAATCTTAAAATTTTAAATGATTTCCAAGACCTTCGGGCAAAATTTTAAAGTTTTGAATGATTTATAAGACCTTAGGCAAAATCTTAAATTTCTTAATGATTTCCAAGGCCTTCGGCAAAATCTTAAGTTTTTGAACAATTTTTAAGAGCTTTCGGAAGAATTTTAAAATTTTAAAAGACCTTTAGGCAAAACTTTAGATTTTTGAATGATTTTCAAGTCTTTCGAGCAGAGTTTGTTTTAGTATCAAGACTTATAAGACCTTAGAGCATAGTTTCCAAGTCCTCTTGACAATATTTATAAGTTTTTCAAGCTAAATCTATTTTTAGTGTCTTGATTCATAAGTCTTTTGGGCAAAATGTTTTAAACTTCAAAGTTAAGATTTTAAAATTTTCAAAAACCTCAAACAACAAAAAAGAAAAAAGCAAAAAAAAAAAAAAACAACAAATAAAAACCTGTTAAACCATGGTTTTGAGCAACATTGATGTTTTTGTCTTTGTATTGTTTCTAATTCTCAGAAATATGTAAAGAAGGGTAACTATAGATATTTAATTTTGTCTGAATAGAATTTAGCTAGTTGTGAAAGCTTTAAAATCCAACTCAATTTGAATTCAATATATTTTTTAATTTTTACAAGTTTTGAAAATCAAATTTATAACTAATTTGACCCAATTGCCCCAAAATTAAATTTGGTTAAACCTAATTAATTAAAGTCAAACTTGATCAAAATTAGTTAAAATCAATCAAATCGGATTAAACTTGGGTCAAATCTCAAAATCATAACCAAATGGGATTAATAAGCCTTGAGAATGAAATTGGTGATTTTGATGCATCGAAAACCCTGATTGCACTCAAAAAAGTGTGAAATTATCAAAATATCATTAAAAGTATTTTCGTAATTTAACCTTTTCAAGGATGGTTTTTTGTAAAATGCTTCATATCATGTTTCAAATTATTCTATAATTTTTGGTGCATTAAAAATCTTGGTCGCACCTCAAAAGGTGTGAAATTACTAAAATACCTTTTAAGGGTATTTTCGTAATTTGAACTTCTCAAGGTCGATATCTCACAATAACTTTCAAATCATAATTTCATATTATTTTAAGATTTTTGGTCCTATGAAATCACAAAAACAAAGAAAAGGATCGTGGCTTTATAAAAAATATTACATAAAAAAGATCAAAACTTTCAAAAGAACAAATTGATCATTTCACACTATTCTAGCTGCACTTAGAGTCTCATTTTCTACTAGATTCATCATGGACTATTGATTTTTAAAAGGCTTTGATCCAAGGGTGAAAGGTGACTAGTTGGTAAATAAACAAGGGTGGAATTTTAGGCTCAGGATGCATCTCATGATCAAGGGCCATTATTCATTTTGCATAGCTTATAAATGGATCAGATGATAGTTTTATAAAATTACTTCTATGATATCAATGCCTTCAAATGATAGTTTTATAAGCGATTGATGCATGTTCTAGCTAAATAAAGATTGTGTGCTTGTGGGATTTCCGTGGGGAATATTTGGCCAAGCCATTCCCATGTTTGGCCAAAACTTCCTAGCTTGTTTGATGGCCAAATGTTAGTTGTTTCATCTTTGAATGCCCGTGTTCTTACTTTGTTCTTCATGTTTGGTATGTGTTTGATGAAATTCTCAATGAAAAAAAAAGTTAGATTAGTATACTTTTTGGTGATTTTATCATGTTTGCATGTGTTTTAATTTGAAACAAAAAAAAATAATGGAATATGTCTTTAAATTTTTTTTAAAACCCTTGATGTTTAATCCATTTTCATTATATGTTGCATGCATGTATAGTTTGTAATATATTTGTAAATATGCCTAAACTTGTAATATGTTTGTTTTCATAATGCTCAATGCATTAAAGTTTGCATTTTCATTAATGGCATTTTCGTAGTTTTTGTGACATGTAATCCCCGTGCATCAAAGTTTGCATTTTTACCAATGGTATTTTGGTAATTTTGTTATACACATCAAAGTTTGCATTTTATTTTTGGTAATTTTTTTATATGCATTTTTATGCAAACCCTAAACTAAAACCCTAATTCTCAAACCCCAAATCCAAACACTAAACCCTATCCCTAAATCCAATCCTTAAACCTTTGACCCTACCTCAAACCATAAACCTAAACCTTAAACACAAACCCTAAACCTAAACTTAAAACCTAAACCCTAAACCTTAAACCTAACCTTAAACCCTAAATACATAAATCTTAAACCCTAAACCAAGCCTAGAACCTAACCCCAAACCCTAAACCCTAAACCAACCTCCAAACCCTAAAACTAACATTTTACCCATTCATGCATTTGCATCTCATTTCACTTTGTTGTTACATGCACTCTTAAACTTTCATGCATTTTTACTTTGTTATTCATGGTTAATTATCTTGCATTCATCATACATTATGTTCATGCATACCATGCACATGTTTTATAAGTTTTTTTTTAAAAGAAAAATATTTTAAAAACAAGATAATATCTTAAATAAATATAACATTTGAGAATTTGGCCTAAATATAGAGGGCTTTTAATGGTTATTATTTATACAAGATGTTATCTCGATTTTATGTGGCAATTTAAAAATTCCTAAGTTAAAGATATTTTTGAAGCTTTATCTAAATATAGGAGAGTGGAAGATGTGTCTTGACACTTAGTACTTTTTCATCTTGATTCAAAAATAAATTGTTTTGCTTTTAAAAAAAATTAAAATGATGTGCTTTCAAAAGAAAATTTTAAAAAAAGAGGTTAAGCTTTTTTGAATGAAAGAAAGGAATTAGTTTATGAACACCAAAGTGAGACCGTTTTTACCAAATTTAAGGATAACATTAAATTAATTGGTATCATCTTCGATGAATATTTTAGGGTGCTAATAATTTCTCATGCTAATCGATTTATGCACCTAACTCTAATTTTCATAGACCGTAAAATATTTTTTTAGTAAATTTTAAATTTGTTTTAAATATTTTATTAAAAGAACAAAATTTTTAAGTAGCCACTAAAAAAAAATTGGTGGCAACTCCTTATTTTGGTTTTTCTTGAAAATGTTTTTTAGCTTCGTTTTTTTATTCCCCAACTCCAACGATCGAGTTCTTAGATCCATACATTGCGACACAAGCACGATGGTGGAAGTGGACAGCTCTTTATGCATGACAGATTTTCACCAGATGAAGCAGAGGCTATTTGGGCGATACCGATCAGCAAAATCGGACTACTTGACTGGTTGATTTGGAACTTTGATCGCAAAGGTGTGTGCTCAGTTAAGAGTGGATATAGAATTCTATATATGTCAATCACTGCATGAAAATGCGACAGATGTAGCAAGAAACCAGGCGTCGAAGAACACTAAAAATGTTTGGAAAAGCATATGGTCAACTTAGGTGCCGCCAAGGATTAGAATTTTCATGTGGCATGTGTGCCATGAAATTATTCCTACAATGACCAACCTGTTTCGGAGAAAAATACCTGTTAACACAGTGTGCCGTCTATGTGGAGATAACAACTAGACAGTGTATCAAGCCATTAAAGAATGTTATTGGGCTTAGAAGACGTGGAGATCACTAGATTTTAATTGGCAAGAAGAGAACGATGAACATATGAAGATAAAAGGGTGGCTCCACCAAGTAATGGAAAAACTACCTAATGACCAGTTCAGTTAATGGCCATAGCTGCTTGAATGATAAAAGGAGGAATCCAAATGTTTCAGCAATGCTTGCAAAGAACTACCAGTTGGAATTCAATAAAGCTCAGTAGCAACAATCAAGAATGCGGTCATCGAGTGAACAGAGATGGCAACCCCCTTCTAGTTAATTTTGATGGAACTGTGAATGTCGAACGAAAGACAGGTGGAATAGGAGTAATAATAATAATTCTGATGGACTGGTTATTGGAGCGCATAGCCTTAGTTTGCCATGGATAACAGACTCCTTCACTATAGCTGCAATTCGTGCTACGGAATTTGCTAAAGATATGGGTTTTAGAGATGTGGCGTGAAGGAGATAGCCTAACAGTGTTCAGCAAACTCAAAACAACAGATCCCGATTACTCTCCAATTAGGACAATTATAGTAAAAGCAAGAACAAAAGCAACATACTTCAAGTCCTACAGCACAGCTCATATATTAGAAAGTCAGGGAATGAAGCAGCACATTGTTGGCTAAGTTTGGGTTGCAAATTCAAGATGGAGTATACTGGGTTAAGGAATGTCCTGATTATACTGCTGATGCGATTTTAACTAATGAATGAAAGATTATCTATTTAAAAGAAACAATTCAAAAGAAACTTACTCCAAAATATTGGTTCAGGAAAAAAAAAAAGTGTGGTTTGAGATAAACAAATTTTATAGTATGATAGCAGTATTATTTTTTAAAATCATTGCAATTATTTTCATGTTTCCAAAACAATTAACATCTGGGAAAATAAAGCTGAGCAATTATAATTTTAGTTTCATCTATAGATTTATTGTTGTATAATTAATTTATACTATAAAATTTTGTGGAGAACATATTACTTATAGGTGTAATATATTAATTATAATTCAACTTTATATATAGTTCATAAAATAATTTATGTAGAACTCTTACTTTTAAACGGTGAATCCTAAACAAAATTTTGTTGTTATTGACTAATTGTAGGATTATAATAAAAAAAATTTGTTAGTGAAATGATTCTAATTTTGTAATATGAAATTAATTCCACTATATTTTGCTTTTACCAACAAATGTATATTGTTTTGAAAAATGTTTACAAAAGAAAATGGGTGCTGTTATTTTAGAAAAGAAATAATTAATATATTTGGTTCCAAAAACTATATATTTAAACCATATGTAATTTCAAACTGGAAAATATAATCGCAAATAAATTCCAATATTTAATTTGACACAAAACCTTTAGTCCATACATGAGTGTAAATCATGAATTTGGGGGCATGCTCTTAATGACTTGAACGAATAGAGAGGGTAAAAAATATATACTTGAGCCATTTTTAGTACAATTTAATTAGTTAAGTTTACCATATATCCACTTTCTAAATACCTTTTGCTTGACTCTCTCGGGTTTCTCTATGGGAGAAGATTAGTCTTTGATGCCGGAAATTGATATTTGAAATGTGGAGATTAATTGTAAACAGAAAAACTCACAAAAAAGATAACTCACAAGAATTTAAATAATGACAGAATATGCTTATTGGATTAAAAATGATAAAAGTTCACCACCAAGATAAAAAACTAAGGGATACGAAACACCACTCTAAAAATTCTAATTAAGGATACAGAATAATAAAAGTTCATCACTCTAAGAAATTCACCTAAAAGATACAGAACTTGAAAAATAATCTAAAAGATTGCCTAAAGATAAAGAAAACTCAATTTTTTTTTCTACCAAAGAATAATAGAAAGCTAGGAATATCCCTCCAAGCATTAAGACTTTCAGATTGCATTACTAGAAATCGTGTCTAAAATCATTGGATTTACATATGAACATAATTTTCCCATTTAGTCATGCATATTACATGATAATGAATCTGACCACAATCCATCCATATTTATGCTCTTCTTTTTCAGCTAGTATGAACACAATTTTCCTATTCTAACCCATCTTATTTATGTATTTATTTAGTGAATTTGGACCAAGAATAGGCCTATCTTATTTTTAGATAAGTCTGCCTTAGTTTCAGTCCAAGTTGTTTGATGTATAGACACTCCGATATCAATCTTCTTTGATTGAAAAAGACTTGTTATCAAGTCTGAACTAGTATTCTCGTCATGGTAAGGTGACAAATTAGCAATATTGAAAGTGAAAGATATTTCATAAGTGTCAGAAAGCTTTATCTTGTAGGTATTTTCCCTAATGCGTTAGAAAACTCTAAATGAATTATCTGCCTTAGGTTATAATTTGCCAAACTTCTTGGGAGGAAATCTCTCTTTCTACAAGTTAATCCACACCCAATCATATTATTTAAACTTCACATGTTTTCGATGCATGATTATTGCCCTTTTATATTTCTCATTTTTCTGTAAAATTTTATTCTGAATCTGTTCATGAAATATTTTGATACTTTTAGCTCTTTCTTTTACATCTTCATCAAAATGCTAGATAAAATAAAGTTGAATTAAAACTAAAGGACAGATTGCATTTTTACCAAGAACAATTTTAAAAGTGCTACAACCAATGGTTTGACTTGGTGAATGGTTGTAGGCAAACTCCACTTATAGTAAAACAAGTTCCCATTGTTTTAATTTTTTTCCTACGTAACTCCCCAAGAAAATTTTTAAGCTGTGATTGATAACTTCACTTCTCATTAGTTTGGGAATAATGAGAAGAACTATACTTGAGATTGGTGCCAAGCTTCCTTCAAAAAGTATGTAAAAAATGACTAAAAAACTTGGAATCTCGATTAGACACTATGGATCTAGAAACTCCATGTAGCCTCACAATTTCTCTGAAATATAGATCAACAACATGAAAAGCATCTATAGTTTTGGTATAAAGAGCGAAATGGGCTATTTCAAGTTTTGGCCATGACCACCATGATGGAATTCTTATAATGTTTCTCTATAGAGAATGCAACCAAACAATGTTTGTTGATCTCGATCTCATTTTCATGTTGCAACCATGATAACTTGTAAGGATGGGGATGTTCCATGTTTTTTTTGATCCAACTGTTGCACCAAGAAAGTGGATACCTCATTCTCAAAGCTGCCACAATTAATAATCACTTCACATATCTTATCATGAGCAATGCACTTAGTGTGAAATTTATTCATGTGCAATCAATCTTTTTTTTTTAACTCTCTTTTCATCTTCTCCCAAGTTGTAATTTTTTTCTTACCTTCTCTTTCCTTTTGCTTCTTTAGATTTTTCCACTAATAGGATGCATGTTTTCTAAGTTTGAAGACCACTAACTTCACCTTACGATGTTCAGGGGCAATATGGTATTCAAATATGCATTCCACCATGTGTAACCAATCTAAGAATTCTTTAGGTTGCATTTTCTCTTTGAACTCAAGAATCTCTATTTTCGGATTGAATATGTTAGGTTGAAGTTGGTTTCTGCGTAGATAGTCTCTGACTTACCGTGGGTGAGATAGAGTGCTATCATCAAAATTGTTATTGTTTCCATGATGTGGATTGGTTTTTCTTTCATCTTTTTCATTCCTCCTTTGTTGTCTCCTTATCTTCTCTATATCTTCTTGTATATGCAGCTAACGTTGTAACTGAAAGATTTATTGCCACATCTCTTTTATGAAGGCATCCTTGGGTTACCATTGGTAGTTATTGCAATGCCAATGTTGGCTTCAACCTCTTCTGCTGGTGCTTGATGACAATAACCTACCATAGCTTTGATACCAATTTGATATCGAGAATTGATGTTTGAGATATGAAGATTAACCACAAATAGAAAAATTCACAAAGAAGACAACTTACAAAAATTTGAATAATGTAGAATATGATTATTAGATTAAAAAGAATAAAAATTTACCACCAAAACTAGAAACTAAAAGATATAAAAATACCACCTTAAGAATTCTAATAAAAAATATAGAATAATAAAAGTTTATCACTCTAAGAAATTCAACGAAGAAATATAAAACTTGTAAAATAATCTAGAAGATTACCTAAGGATAAAGAAAACTTGATATTACCTTTTATCAAAAAATAATACAAAATATATAAGCTAGAAACATCCCTCCAAGCATGGAAACTTTCAGATTGTATTGTTAAAATCATGTCTAAAATTATAAAATTACTATTAATGATGTATATGACAAAAGCATGACATGAGAACAAAATAATTGCAAACCTAGGTATTTACAAAACAAAATTACAAACAAGATGTGCATGAAAATATTGAGAAAAATGAATCAAACACAATTTTTCAAACCTTAAAAGTATGTTCCACCATTTTTCTTCCTTAAAAACTAACCAAACAACCACCAAAAATTATCAAACAAACTATTAAATTGACACTTTTTCATTGAAATTTTAATTAAGCTCATTGAGAACTTAGTAAACATAGCGAAAACACAATCAAACACAGAATCAAACAATATTTAATGGAAATCATGAAAGCAAAAGCATTAGCCAAACAACCAAACATGCATCATTATCTCACCCAAACTCATGCGAATAACAAGTAAACTAGTAATCCAATCATCATATATATAATCTAAAGCAAGAAAACATTCAAAGAAAGAAGAGGTTCGGCCAAAGTAGGATAAGTCTTGACCAAACCTCTAGCTTGGATTCAATGGTGGATTTGAATTTTTTTTTTTGTTACTTGATTCTTTGATTTCAATGACAACTATGGTTTAGTTGGATGAACTTTAAACCAAGACTGAATAGAAAAGAAACTATAAACTTTCAAGAAAATAGAAAACCAATGTGAAAATGTTAGGAAAAATGTGATGAGAATGTAATGAAAATGCAAGAAAAGAAATTTTCTACCTTTCACCAAGCTTTCTTCAACTTTCCTTTTTTTTTGTCTTTTTTTCATTTTTTTCCTTTGGTTTTCTCTCTTCTGCTTTTGCATTTCCAGCATCTCCTCTTTCAATATGCAAAAACATGATTCTTCTTAGTGAAGATGGTAGAGAAATATTTCTTTAAAATTTAATTATAGCCATTAGATCACTTATTCATCCAAAGGTCCAAAATTCACCCTTGTTTTCGGTTTCAAAGAGCCAACTTTAGCTATTGGATCAAGATTCATAGTGTTATCTGATGGTTTTAATGGTTTATTGCAACGATTGAAATTTTATAGCCATTAAAACCGAGTGAAAATATCAGTTTGCCCTTAATATAAAGTTTTTGGTCTTTAAGTCATTTTCTTGGAAATCAACACTCTTGTATTCATTTTTAGAATTTTAAAGCACCAAAATTTATGAAATAAAATTTTGTAAAAATTTTACATTGAAAAGGTTAAATTACAAAATTACCCATAAGGGGTATTTTGATAATTTTACACCTCCTAAGGTACTACTGTAGTTTTTGAATGCACCAAAAATTATCAAATATTTTGAAAGCATGATCTGCAAAGTTTCACAAAAAATCGATCTCAAAAAAGTCAAATTACAAAATTACCCTTGAAGGGTATTTTTGTAATTTCAAACCTATCGTGGTATGATAAGGTTTTCAATATTCTAAAAATCATCAAATAACATTAAATCATGATTTGGAGCATTTCGCAAAATTTCAACCTCAAGAAGGTCAAATTACGAAAAAACCCATAAAGGGGTATTTTGATAATTTCACACCTCCCAAGGTGTGATCTGGGTTTTTAATGCGTAAAAAATCATAAAAATATATTCAATTATGATCTGAAAGTTTTAACAAAAATCAGACTTCGAGAAGGCCAAATTTTGAAGAGATCCTTAAGGTATTTTAGTAATTTTATACTTTTTGAAGTGCAATCAAACTTTTTAGTGCTTTAAAATCACAAATTTCAATCTTAATCCACATTGATTTTAACTTGGTTGTGAAATTTGAATGTTAGCCTGGGTTCTATCCATTTTGATTAAATTTGATCAATTTTAACTTTGTTTGACCAAAGTAGACTTTAGGGCATAAGTCAAATTGGTCTCAAATTTAATTTTAGAAACTTGTTAAAATCAAAGAAATATTGGATTTGAACCAAGTTGAATTTTAAGATTTTCACAAATGATCCAGATTTTACTTGAATAAAATTACGGTCTACACAAATGGTATGAAATATTTTATGGAGATTTTTAAATCTCAAGGGAGTCGGCATATAGAGGAGATCTTGCATGCAGTATGGTAGTGGGTATTGGGTAACGTGAATGAGATGCTTGTAGTAAGCTTCACAGAGGAAGAAATATATAAGGCGACCAAGCAAATCCACCCAACGAAGGCACCAGGCCCAGATGGTATGCCGACAATTTTTTTCATAGATTTTGGCATGTTATTGGTAAAGATGTTACTAATTTCTGTTTAGCTGTGTTGGAAGGGGACAAGAGTTTGGATGACATAAATGAGACCCACATCATTCTCATTCCAAAAGTAGCGAACCCAAGGAAAATAACTCAGTATAGATCGATTAGTTTATATAATGTGCTTTATAAGATTGTTGCCAAAACTTTACCCAACACACTAAAAAATGTGCTACCATACTGCATTAGGGAGAACCAAAGTGCCTTTGTCCCGGGTAAACTGATTACGAGCAATATTATTGTTGCCTACGAACTTTTAAATGCACTACGACTTAGGAAGAATAGAAGGTGGGATGGGGGGCTCTAAAACTCGACAACATAAAGCGTATGACAAGGTGGAATGGGGTTTTATAGAAGCGGTAATAGGGAAGCTAGGTTTTAAATCAAGATGGCTATCCTTAATCGTGCACTGCGTACGAACTGTTAAATACAATGTTGTGATTAATGGAATTGTGACTGACACCTTTTATCTTGAAAGGGGACTTCGGCTGGGGGACCCTTTGTCACCTTATTTGTTTCTGATATGTATATAAGGTTTATCAGCTTTATTGGCTAAGGCCCAGAGGGATGGTCAAATGGGGGGGTAAGGGCTAGTGTCTTCGAACCCTGGATCACTCACCTTTTCTTCGCGGACAATAGCCTATTGTTTATTAAAGCAAACAAGGCTGAAGGCAAAATGGTGAGACACCTGCTAAAGGTTTATGAAGAATGATCGGGTCAGAAGATCAACTTTGATAAATTAGGTTTGTTCTTCAACAAGAACAGTAGTAGTACCCAACAAGAGTTAATGAAAGAGCTTTTCGGCATTCAGGTCACACAAAGTCCTGAAAAATATTTAGGGCTACCAATGCTTGCTGGCAAAGGAAAGGAAATAGCCTTTAGGGAGATTGTGGATAAAAGGCGGAAGAGGGTACAAAACTGGAGTCAAAGGTGGATTCTGATGGGGGAAAGAAGATATTTATCAAAGCAGAACTACAATCTGTTTTCTTGCATGCAATTTCATGCTGCTACTTGGCAAAAAGTTTAACTCATGAACTGAATATGGTTATGAGTAAATACTGGTGGAGTTGAGATAAAGAAGGGAAAGGGATACATTGGCTGGCTTGAAGGAAGCCGTGCAAAAGCAAGGACAAGAGATGGATTGCTTTAATAGGGCGTCACTTGCTAAACAGGGTTGGAGGTTGGTGCACAACACATCATCCCTAGCATATAAAGTGCTGAAGGAGAAATACTTCCCCAGAACATCATTCTTGGAAGTGGAAGTGGGCTAGGCACCCTCTTACATCTTGAAGAGCATTTGTATTGTCGAGAAATACTATGATCGGGGATAAGATTTAGGATAGGCAACGGGGAGAAAGTGACAATCTAGTCTAACCCATGGGTACCAGGGGATGGCAATTTTATTCCTATTCCAAAAGACCAAGTCAACTCAGATGAGGTTCGGGGCCATGAATTAATTAATGAAGTGAGCATGCAGTGGAACATGGCAAAACTGGAGCACCTATTTACACAAGAAATAGTGGATGATATTATGTCCATTCCTATCAGCAAGGTGGGGGGACAAGATAAGCTGGTCTAGCACTGCAACAAAAGTGGGAGATATAGTGTGCGGAGCAGGTACAGGTTGCTGGTCGCATCGTGGCCCCACGTCCAAGTCGAACATACAACCTGTGGAGAAAGGGAGCGCGTATGGAGGATGGGCATGTGGAAGAAATTGTGGCAGGCAAAACTACCAAACAAGTTGAGGATCTTTGCATGGCGTATTTGCCATAAGATCCTGCCCGTCTATGCCACACTTCAGAAACGTAAAATCCTTGAAATCGGAACCTGTCCAAGATGTGGACAATCTGATGAGATCGTTCTCCATGCAATAGTGTAATGTGTGCATGCAAGTGAGATATAGAGGGAAGCTCAGATTATTACACAGGGAGTTGAAATGGCAGGGTAGAATATAAAAGAGTGGATGGCAACAATTGCATTACAAGTGACAACAGGCAGGTGGGAAAAAATAATGATTATGGCTTGGCAATTTGGAATAACAGAAACGCAGCTGTGATCAATAACTCCCTAAGGACATACCAACAGATAGTCAGCTATACACTCAACTTTCTAGAAGAGTTCAGGCAAGCACAAGATAAGCATATGGCTAGAGTAGACAGGAATCAGGTAGAATAGAAGAAACTTAATGGAACATCCATAAAACTAAACTTTGATAGTGCTTACGATGCACGACGGCAAATCAGAGGACTAGGAGTGATTGCCAAAAATGGTTTCGGGGAAGAAATGGGGCTGTAAGCAAGCCGATTATTGGGTGTAAAGATGCCACTATGGTTAAATCATGGGCGGCGGCTGCAGCTGTTAACTTAGCAGCGGAGGTGGGCTTTCACAATATTGAACTGGAGGGTGATGCTTTCAATGTGATAACCCAAGTCATGCAAAGGGAGAAGAATTTGGCCCCAATTGGTATTATCATCGATGAGATTCAACTAAGGCTGAGTTCTTTTACAAGCTGGGCCTGTCAATATTTTAATCGAGATGCGAACAAAGTCTCCCACGAATTAGCTAGAATGGCACTGGATCATGTTGAGGATCATTACTGGGTAGAGGAAACTCCTTTGAATGTTTGTGTACTTGTTGAATCTGATAAGCTTCAAGTTTAAGTAATGAAAGTTTCATTTTTTTTCAAAAAAAAAGTTTATTTTGAATTAGAATTATTAGAATAATTTTAGTTTAAGTTTACTTTGGATGAGAAAAATATTTTAGGACATTTTTATAAGTTTAATTTTTAAATATCTTGATAATTTTAGATACAATATAAAAATAATATGAAAAAAAATGAAAATGACAGGATTTAAAATTTTGACATAATCAATATATGAATTTAATAAAAATTTAAAAAATTGTATTCGATGTGTCAATATAAATTAAAATATAATAATTTTTATATTTTACACTTATTTAACATGAAATAGATGACACTATATTCGTACACAAATTATCCATAATAGATTTAACTCGGGCTAGGGATAATACAAATATATATTCTAGGACCAGCAATTTAATGGAAGTTTTGTAGGTAATGGTAACCTATTACTAAAGTTGTAAGCTTTTTAAGCCAAAAAAGTGGAAATAAAAATGTGGTTAGCTGGGTCAATTTATTGCTAAAGGCTTAAGACTGCTTTGGCTAGACCATAGTTTAGGGTGGTGGCGAAAACCTGCATGTGGAAGAAAATGAAACTTGCTTGTGATTTAAGTTCTTAGCGTAGATCGACGGTGTTTTTCCATGCATAGTTGACGTTTATCAATAACTTTTTTTTTAGATTTCTTTTTTTTTAATTCAAAGTCTAGAGTTAGTAAGTACCTGGAAATTTTTTCTATGACAAGAAAATGAAATTCTTGGTGCTTCAAAATGTCTCTAACAACTTAATATAGTGTCCATTGCTTCATAAGTTAGGTGAAAGAAAATAAGTATAGAAGAAAGCTTTTTAATTAAGATTAAATAATTATAAAAGTATTTATAATTTATTGAAATGAATAAACTCTTAAATATTTATTTTTACTTTTTTTTAAAATTAAGGACTTATAAAAATTTAAAAAAAAAAGTAGGAGTTTGTTTTATGATGCTGGGCAAAAGTATTCTCAAATTTTATTTGAATCTAATTTTTTATCAGGTGGATTTTAAAGACGCATTCCTTAGGTCTAGTCTATTTAGGAATTTTGTTCGTAAATTATTTTTCACAAGAATTAAACATTAGTTGATAAGTATGAGATCGTTGATAATAGTTTTCTTTAACATATAGTAGAATTAGTCCCCCACAGCTACACTATGGTGGGGTACATTAATTATTTTAATATAAAATAATTAAAATATTATAAAATATTAAAATTAAAAAATTATATTGTATTCCATGTGCTATATCTAAATTTTTTGTTATTTTTCATGTTATGTTATGGGTATTGTATTTTGTTAATTATTTAATCCAAATGTATGATTTTTTATTTTTTTGTAAATTAGAAAATTTTTTTATAAAAATATTTAGAACAAAAAAAAGAGTGACTTATTTTTTTATTTTTATATTTATATTTAAGTTATTATTATTATAATATTTTTATTATTTTATTTTATTTTAGATAATAAAAATAAAAAATAAAAACTCAAAACTTATAAAAAAAATACGGCCAATTACAATCTAACATCATACAAATACCACATTCATTTTTTTCAAATCTAGTTAAAGCACAATTACCATATCCCAATTCAATTAAAACCTAACACATTATAAGATACCAAACCCAAAAGCGCATTAAACTTTTTTTATCAATGAATAGCTATTTGACAAATAAAAAGCAACTTGGCATTGAGTTGCCCTTCAATTGGGAATTGTCCCCACTTGGAGACAACTTTTATCATATGTTATGTTATTGCTTAATTGACATGTGAAGAAAATATTAGTATTCTCACAATGTCCATCCAAAAACAATACCAATTACTCTTATATCTTAAAAGGGTCTTATTTAAATGGTTTATTTATTTTAATTAAATTTTGTTATTTAAAATATTAAAATTTTTTAGGTTTTCTGTAATATTTTGATAGAATTTTCAATAAATTCACTGACTTTAATAGCATTCAAAAAAGCTATTCATTTTTTCACTTTCATCATATTAATATAAAATTTTATATAAAAAGTTTATATTTATATTTATTTTTTATTTTACAAACATTTATTTTTGCTAAATATTTTATTTAAAATATGTAAAATTTTTTTATTGGAATACTTTCAAAATCTTTCCAACACTTTTCGTAAGATTCTAAGAAAATTCATCATATAGGAATTTCAAGTACCACTTGCAATTTTCTTTTAACTTCATAATTTTCATTTATTTCCATTTTTTTTTTCTAAATTCACATGATACAACATAAATATAATTATAACAAATTACAAATTTACTTATAAAAAATTACAAATTCACATTTTTTAGTCTTTTATGTTGTCAAATGATTAAAACATATTCCTTATCTAAAAATTTAAATATATATGAAAATAAACAAATCAACAAATCAATAAGAAAATCAATATATAAAAATTAAAAAAAAAACAAGAAAATTAAAAACAAAAAATAAAACAAAAATATCAAAGTAAAATACAAAGAAAAAATTTATTGCCATGTGTCCAAAGCAAAGAAAAAGTATCAAAAAGTTCTTTCTACAAATTAGCCCAACCAATTTATTTCATACCTTGGTTAACTCTCTAATCAATTTTTATGACATTTTAAATGTCTTTGAAATTAAAGATACTCACATTTTAGGATAACTTTAATATATTGGATAGATTTGTGAAAAACAAAATCAAATAAATGAGTAAAGTTTGATGAACTTAAAGACAACTTAAATTCCCAAATTTGTAAAAAAATGACTCTCATATATATTGATGATAAAGATACAAGTTTGTGGATTTAAAAGGTTCCATTTAAAAATAGTATTAATTTATTAATTATAACCTACTAAAAGATAAAAAAGCAATAATAATTATATAAATCCACTTACAAAATTTAAAAATTTCACAATAGATGATGTAAAGGATAATTTCTTGTAAGTTTATTATAACATCTTTTAACATAAAGTTTTCAATTTAGTTTGTAAACTAGAAATTAAAATTTTGAAAAGAACATGCTCTTCCCATATTTGATTAAGGAATAGGGGCTTTTGTTCCGCTTAAAAGCAATTACTTTTTGCCTTATGAGAAATTGGATAAGTGAAGAGGATAATAGAAGTTTTTGCTTTTAGGATAATGTAAAGTTTTTTTTTTTTTTTTGGAAAAAAATGTAAAAAACTAATATGCTATTTTACATGTCAATTGCTAGAATTTAAAACTTTATTTGGAGATTATATTAACTCAAAATCTCTTAATGTAAAATTCAAAATTTATCTCAATTGATTCAAAAGAAGTGATATTTAATAAAATTTAGGTTTAAATTTTAGCATCTGCAATCTTTTTATTTATCTTCATACTGCGACCTTCTTTATATAAAACAAAATTCTTTCCATGAAAAAATATGCTTAAAATTATGTCCATCAAAATGTAGGATGTTCCCAGTAATCAATTAGTTGATTAGTATATCATTTATTCTTGTAAAAGAAATATCCTCAAGAAAAAAGTTAGAAGGTATCGAACAAATTGTGTCAACTTGTAGAGGTGTCATAACGTATTTGTTCGAAAACTTGATCGTTAGACATAAACATTTTGGAAATCGAGAAAACGAGGAATCGCCATGAATATTTTTTCTTTTGGTGTGATTGGCCACCTAAAAATTTTATCTTTTCAATAATTAAAAAAAGAATTTAAAGTTTATCAAAAAGATATTTTTAGGTCTTTGAAAACAGACTTGAGTTTTAGAGTTTGGTTATGTGCGATAAAAGACTAGCACCTCCACAATGCCTGATCAAAAATAGTACCAATTAATCATATGCCATCTTTAGGTTTTGGATAAAATTGGTTTCAATATAAAATTTAATATTAATTCCCTTCATTCATTTTTTTTGAAAAAGAAAATCAATTTTATTAAAAATCTTTATTTAGGAGTATTATGAAAATCTTTAAGTTAAAGAATTACCTTAAAATTGTCAAACATCTAGGCAGAATTGTAAAAATGACTCTTTCCACGTAAGATTCGCCATGACATTCCTTAAAGATGAAAATAACATTCTTTGCAAATGATAATTGTTGATGACTCTCTAACATCTAGGCAGAGTATCAAGAATTATTTTTCTCAAAATGTTATTTTAGTTTTATTTGAAAATTCATATTTTTGAATAACATTTTCCATAAAAAGTTTATGCAGAAAAATGATGGTATTGTAACTAACAAAAAATCAACAATGATAATCGAAGGACATAAATATGTAAAATGAATGCAAACCATGATCTAAAGATGAATACATGTAAATGGATGCTATGCATGATAATGAGATGTGATTTTAGGATTGGGTCTTTAAATATAAAGAGATCACCCAGACTCTCAAACTTCTAGACAAAGTTTAGGTATGACCATTTATACTTAAGATCCTATATTTATTTTTTGCTATTTTGTTTAATCTTATTATTATTATTTTGAGTTAAAGAATCATATGAAAAACATAATGAAATAAAATTTTCTAAATATCCCAGGTGGCATTCATAACTAGATTACTTCATAGAAGATTTTCATACAAATCCTTATAATGTTAGGATGGTTTTGAGTGTTTTGGTGATTTTTGGTTTGAAACAAATTTAGGGTTTATGGTTAGGGTTTTAAGGTTTTATCTAAAGTTCTGGGGATTCTCCTAGGGTTTTAGAGTTTTACATTAGGTTTTGGAATTTCAAGATTTTAGGGTTTTAAGGTTTTAGGGTTTTAAAATTTTAGGGTATTAAGATTCTAGGGTTTCGAGGTTTTAAGATTTCAAGGTTTTGAGATTTTAGGATTTTAGGGTTTCAGGGTTTTAGAATTTTAAGATTTTAGGGTTTCAGGGTTTTAGGGTTTTAGGATTTTAAGATTTTAGGATTTCAAGGTTTTAGGGTTTTAAAATTTTGGGTTTTCAAGGTTTTAGGATTTTAGTGTTTAGGGTTTAAGGTTTTAGGCTTCTAGAGTTTAGGGTTTTAAGGTTTTAAAAGATTCAAGGTTTAAGGTTTTAAGGTTTCAGGGTTTAGTGTTTTAGGTTTTTTGGGGGTTTTAAGGTTTAAGGTTTCAAGGTTTAGGTTTATTATGAACCTTTTTAAAAATCTCCAATATTTAGGTGAACTTTTGAAGCAAACTCAATTTTAATAACTTTTTCTAAAAATTAGATTTTTATTAATCTTTTGGAAGGACATTTGAAAAAATGCATGTACCAAATATAAATGCATGAATATAATTTAAGATGACATATAAATGATAATTTATAATGCTAATGCATGTAAAACGTTATTAAACAAGCAAAAACCAAACATAAACAATGATAAAAGAAATTATTATTATTATTTTTTTAATTTATTTTGTGAAGAAAAAATTTTTTTAATTCCCCAACATCTAGGTAAAATTTGAGAAAATTAATCATTCAAAACCTAATTTGAATTCCTTCCAATAACTAGGTTGAGGTTCCAAAATTCATTTTTTTTTTAGAAATATTATCTTATTTTTATAAAGTTAGGATTTTGTTGTTCCACAGTTTTTACTAATGTGTAAGATGCATGTATGACAACATGAGCATAAATTAAATGATGCATGTAATTATATTTTTCCAAATAAATTTTCAATATCTAGGTAAGATTTTTAAAGTTATTTTTTATTTAAAAATATTAATTGATTTTATAAAATATTTTTTACTTAAACTAAAAGAAAATAAATATGTAAATAAAACTAACTGAAAAAATTATACCATGCTAGACCTTAAGTTGAGATCTAAATAAAATAGTTCAATGGCCTAAAAAAGAAGTAAGCTCTTGGTTTCTACTACAACTAGGTCATGGGTCAGGTTGATAAAGAAATATGATCTTGGGTCATAGGTTGTGTTGGGTTATCTTCTTCTTTTCCTGCTTCTTTTCTACATGGTGTGTTTTACACCATCATATAACAAGAAAAAAAATTTTTGCTTTATTTTATTCCTTTTTAGGAAAAAAAATTCAATCCTATAATGATCTCTCTCCTACTTAAACAAAACCACCAATAGCCTTTATAAACCCAAAATTCGATTGCTGGCACTGCTGTTGCCTCCTCTACCGGCCATCGTCCATTGACACATGAAAATTCCAAAAAAAAGGCTAAAAAATTCTTTTGAACCCTTATTTAACCCTACTAGATTGGATCTTTCTAAAATCTAGTAAATTTCTTCAAATCTAGGTTAAAAGTCACAACTTAAAAACTTAAAAATCTCTCCAACTGTTGTTCCAAACAATCTTTCCTTTAAGTATGTTTTTTTCTAATAAGTCTATTCTTTTTTTATTCAAGTTTTGTCTTTGTTTCTCCCCACCAAGAAATATTTTTATTTTTTTATGTTTTTTGTCTATTGTGGTTTTTTCGGATAAGGGTGGCAGGGATGATAGGTGGTGGTTATTCCATTATGATAAGTACTCTCAATTTAAGGGTGTTTAGTGTTTTTGCTAAATGGGTGTGGGAATGGGATTGGTGGTGCCTATTACACCAAATGTAGGTGGTGTCTTGGGGTGATGAGGATTGAAAAAATGACAATGACCATTTGGCTATATGGGTGATTCTTTGATTATGGTTTCTAGGTAAAGAAAGAGAAGGATTTTCTTTGCTACCAATTTTTTTTTGTGAAAAGTTTTTTTGTTGCTAGTTTTTTCAAAATTCACTTCTCATTCTCTGTGAATTCATGAGTGTGGTGGAAGTAAAGGTGAGTGATCAACCCCTGTGTTCATTTTCCCCTTTTTTTGTAAAACCATAATGGAACTTTTTTCTTTTTTCTTTACTTTGTTTGTAGTTGGCATTTTAAAGGTTTTTTGCAGCAGTAGTTGTGAATTCATGAGTGTAGTGGAAGTAAGGGTGAGTAATCAACCCTTGTGTTCATTTTTCCCCTCTTTTGTAAAACCAAAATTGAATTTTTTTTTTTTTTTACTTTGTTTGTAGTTGCCATTTTAAAGGTTTTTTGCAACAGTAGTTGCTACATTTTGGGATTTTGCAATGTTGCATTTCAGGGGAAGGAAAAGTAAGAAGTTTTGATGAAATCATGTTGAAGGTATATGGAAATAAAATAAGGTAAAAACAATGCATAGCCAAGGATGGAGTGTGTAGTGTTGGTCTTAGTTTAAAGACAAATTGATGGTGAAAAGCTTAGCAATGGAAATCCCTTTTCTTTGTTGTTTTTGTAAAATTTTTTATTTAATTTTTCAATTAATAATTTGGGCCTTAAAATCAAATTTTGGACTTTAAATTTCCTTCAAGCCTATATACGGTTGGCCCAATATTGACATAAAGTGGGCTGTGATCCAAACAAAATGACCAAAAATGATTCATTTGATACAAAGTTCGAATGAACCAAATTTGGTAAATTCAATTAAATAGTTTAAATTTGCCCCACATTGAAATATTCAAATCAAACACAAAATTTTGAAAAAACTTGACTCCGTTCAAACAAAATTGGGTGTTTACAATTGCCTATCTTTGCACATTTTTTATAATTAGGAATAGTGCAAAGATATAGACAACAATTTTGTCTAGAGCAATGATTAAAGGATTTTTTTATTTTTTGGATTTTTTTGGAATTTTTTGTTTAACTTTGGTGTTTGGATTTTTTTTTATTAACTTTTTTTTTGTTTTTATGTTAATTTCGAAAATGTTCACATAGATAGAGGTTCCATAACATTAAAATTTAAAGTATTCTGCTCGAAGTACTTACAAATTTTGCTTGAAGGTCTTACAAATCCTGACATCTACAAATGCTCATCTAGATAGAGGCTCTAGAACTTTAGAATTTAAAATATTCTACTCAAAAGACTTATGAATTTGCCTAGAGGACTTAAAGATAATGCCCAAAAGTTTTACAAATCTTAACATCTACACATGTCTTCTAAATAAAGGCTCCATAACTTTAAAATTTAAAATATTTTGCCCATAAGACTTATGAATTTTGCATGGAGGACTTCGAGATAATGCCCGAAAGTTTTACAAATCTTGACATCTACAATTGCTGCTCTAGATTAAGGCTTCACAACTTTAAAATTTAAAATATTCTGCTCAGAAGACTTAGAGATAATGTTCGGAGGTCTTACAAATTCCAACATCTATAAATGCTTATCTGGATAGGGGTTCCACATCTTTAAAATTTAAAATATTATGCCCTGAAGTATTTGGAAATCATTTAAAATTTTAAGTTTTGCCCAATGGTCTTGAAAATCGTTCAAAAATCTAAAATTTTGCTTAGAGGTATTGAAGATCATTCAAAGATTTAAGATTTTGTTTGGAGGTTTTGGAAATCATTCAAAATCTAAGATTTTGCCCAAAAGTCTTGAAAATCATGTACTTATTCTCTTAATCCTAATCTCATTTAGACTTTGAAATTTTTTCACTTCAAATTTTTTTCATTTTTCATTTCAAAAGTTTTTCATTCTTTGTTTAAAAAAACATTTTATCTTTTAGATTTAAAAATGGCTAATATTTTAATTTTGTCTTTTAGAAGTGTTTAACACCATTTCTTGAGTGTTTTAAATTTCATAAGAATAATATTTCTCTCTTTTACTTTATTACCCAAAGTTTGACAAACATAGCCATGATGTAGAAGGCTATTGAAATGATCATGTGGATGTAAATTTTACTTCATGCAAAGATGCAAATGAATGCTCTGTACGAATATGCAAATGTCTTCTTTCAGATACAAATGCAAATATCTTTTTCTTGATGGAAATGTTTTATACAAATGCAAATTTCTATACTAGTTATACAGATGTATTGTAATGTTGTAATTGTAAATACCTTATTTCAAAATGCAAATGCAAACATGAGGATGCACATACAAAGATCTTTTTTCTCTTTTTTTTTTTCAAATTTTATTTCTGCTAATTTCTCTTTGCTCAATAAATTAGCTTTTTAACCTCCTCTTGAAAGGTCTCTTTTTTCATTTTCTTTTTTTTTTTTTTTGTGCCTTAACCTATCTTTCTTGTGGTTTGTTTACCAATTCTTGCTTTCTTTACTTTTCTAATAGGCTTTTTGATTTTCCTTTCAACATGCTTTTTTTTCCATTTTCTTTTTGAACACACAATATACAACATGCAATATATGTTTTAAACTTGATTGTGAAAACAAGAAGACACCCTACCATTCTCGAAATTTTTTTTCCTTTTTAATAACATTAATTCTTCAATGAAAAGTATTTTCCTTTCTTGAATCTAAACTAGTCTAAAGATTCTCACAATTTAATAATTTTCTCAAACATAATTTTTCTTTTTTACAAAAAGTTTGACTGGTTATTCAAAAGTGGTTAACAAAATTTACCCTACATAATTAAATTCTTTAGTTAAAAAGAATGAAATATCTAAACAAATGTGACTTTAGGAGTTTCTTGGGAATTGATGTTCCATATTAAAAATAAAAAGTTGATAATTTTCTTTATAAATGGATTGAAAGGTTTGAGTACATGGAGATTTCAGTTCATTAGAAAAGTTTCACCACCTAAAGAGGATAAAAAATGGTCTATATCTTTTCACGCAGGCTCACAAATAAGACATAAGTTTGTCCAAAATATGAATCTCTTGAAAATCAAACATGTTCGACACTTTCTTTAGTATTCAGATGCAGTCATTTTGATAAATGGTAAGGTTAGTTGTAAGGGTCTCAAAATTTTGGAAAGTCATTTAGTGAAGAGGAAAACATGCTCAAATTTTCAAAAGCATTTAAAACTTTTAGGTTTTAGATCTTTCTAAAGGTATTGCCTTTGGTTGGCATCTTATCTTAATATCAAGAGTGGCTTTAAGCCTTTTAAGTTTGCTTTAGATTGGCCTTTAGGGTTTTTACCCTAGAACCACATTCATCTTTTTTTCTTTTTCATTGAAGAATTAAAACTTATCCAAAATGAAATAATAGTCCAAACAGGTAATTAAAGAATAAAGGAAGATAAAAAAAATTCACAGGTTTATGGCCATTCCTAAAAAAGAAGCTTTTCAATTTTAAGTATCTTTGCTTAATCCAATATTGACTTTTCTAAAGAGATAATGTAGGCCAAGGTTCAGGGTTCTCAAAAAAGATGATAGATGGGCCCAAAATAATTGTTTAAGAATGATTTAACTAATGATCATTTTTTTATTTGAAATATTCATTTTGGGGTATTTGTCATTTCATTTTTCATTATTTTTCACCCAATCATTCATTTTCCGTTTTTATTTCTTTTTCTTTTGTTTCTCCCTTTCATTTTATTTTTTCTTCTTCATTTTTTTTTCTTTTATATATATTTTTTCATTTTTCTTTCTCTCATGTTTTCCCCTTTCATTTTATCACATTTTTTCCCTCTTTGAATGGATTTGAACTTTGGGAAGCTTTAATAACACATTTGTCTTCAACATCTAGGAATCTTTTTTTAGGACATTACCTAACTTAACCCTCTAACTACATCATTTTTTACTCTTAGTGTGGAGAGTGATCCTTTATCAAGGTTCATTTTAAAAGAATTCTATCAGGATTAAAGGGGTAGTAAGAATAAATTTCTTATATTTGTGAAGGGATGATGGAATATGGCCATTTATCATCTCAAGTATAGGTTACTTAAATTTGAAAAGTAATTTTTTTCGAAAAAAGGGTTTAAGAGAAGTTTTTTTTTTTTTTGGGATTTCCTTGAAAGTTAACTCTCATTGAACTTTCTAGTTTTTTTTTTTTTTGTTTTTTCATAAATTTACCGAGATCTTTTCATTTTTGTATTCATCCAAATCCTTAAGTGAATGATATTATAACCAAAAAATTTTTTATTTCTTGTTTTTGTTTTTCATTTTTTTCTCCATTTTTTCTTTATTTATTTTTTTTTTGCATGCGCCCTACCACAATTCGAGAATTATACCTTGCATTGATGGACCGCCCTTATTGAAGGTTAATATGAAAAGATAAGTCTTGTGAAATGAACTTACTTAAGGTGTCAAATGGTTCATGTTGCTATACAAACAAAATAGGTTTATCATAATTCAAGTTGTCTTCAGGGTAATGAGGCCTTTTTGTTATCAACATCCCTCTAAGACACGGATAGGGACAATTTTATGGTAGATAACTGAAAGACTGGTATGCTTGTGGTCACTTTAAAGATTTTGAGTGGTTTTGATTTTGAAAATTTTTAGAGCTATATCATAAACTGGACACTTCAAATTACCACATCCGAATTCTAAAAAAAAATATTGTGCTTTTTGGACTTCCAAGAATTCTAAATTTGTGTTTTTTGTTTTGAAATTGGCTGTGTCATTGTTCATTACTAAAAAAAGATTATCACCATTTAATACTACAATATTATCAAGTGAAAGCAAGGTTCACAAATTCAAGTTCAAGTCTCTTGAGAGGTTATGGTTGATGAGTGAAATCATTTGAGTGATTTAAAGGCATTTGGTACGTTTATTTTTAATAGAGATCGCCAACTCTTTTAAGACTTCTTCCATCTTTTATTATAAAAGAAAACTTTTTTTCTTTTTTTCTCTCTTTTTTCTTTCTTTTTTCAAGACACTTCTCATTTTATGATTTCGGAGGCTTTTATTCAAACACTTACATAAAACAAAATTTCATAGAAAAACTCTATAACATCTATTTCTTCCAAAATAAATTCTAATAAGATTAATCCAAACAACTCTAGGGACACCATATACATGTCATACATAAAATAAAAAGTTAAAAGTTTAAAAGAAAATTATCCAATCTTGATCATTCAAAACTCAAGACCTCATTCCATATTTCAACTCTCATTTTGCAATTAGATAGAGTCAACTTTCATTGTTCCTTAAGTTTTAGAGTCAAAATACCACTCTTGATGAGATCTTCAACATTTTCCTTCAGCTATTTGCATTTTTAAATCAAGTGACCAATTACGCCCATATGATAATCACACTTGTCACTAGGATCATAATTTGTTACTAATGGATTTAGTGTTGTTTCTTGAGGCACAAGAGTGAGATACCAACCTTCTATTAGTAAATGTAAAAAGTGAGAAATAGGGATTGAAAGTCTTTTTTGGTCATTTTTGTCTTTTTGTTAATCGGATGGTAATCTTAAGTAAGGGAAAAGATTGTGAATGATCATCTGAGGATGGGGATTTGCTTAAAAGCCCAAATGTTGGCTTGGTTAACAAAAATATGAACTTTGAGAGATATTGCCTATGATAAGGAAGTGAGATTAATGAAGAGGATAAAGATTGCACAAGATAAAGTTCTTAGGTAAATGCCTCTCAACTGTGGCTACTGGCACTTTTTTTTTTAGCATACTACCTTTTTTTGCATCAATCACATCTTTTAACTTAATCCCACCACTCTTGATTGCATTCTCTATCATTTCTTTGAAAAAAATCACGATGTCGGTAAAGTTTTTTAGAGAATTTTCGTTCATTTTTTCTTAATAGGAAATGTTCAGGGAATTGACAAACAAAATAATGATTTCTTTCTTTACCAGGGGTAGTTGTACTTAGGCCATCATGTCTCTCTATCTGTGTGTATACTTCTTGAAAGTTTTAGTTGACATTTTCTCTATGTTTTGCATAGACAATCTATTTAATGCCATATCTTGAACATGCTTGTATTGTGCTAAGAAGGATCTAGCCTAATCTTATCATGAACGAATCTTATTTTGATCTCATTAGGTGTACCACCTTGCTATAAATCCAATGAGACCATTTTAAAAATAATGAATCCATAATTTGTCATTATGAGTGTAACTACCATCTCTCGATAGTATATGGTGATATGAGCCTAAGGTCATTAAACCCCATCATAGTTTTTAAAGTTTGAAACTTTAAACTTGGTTGGTATGACTAGATCAGGCACCAAACTTAACTCATTTGCCTTAATACTTTTATACACATTATGCCTGTCGATGGTCTTTAACCACACCTCCAGTAGGTCATACTTGTTTTCCATTTTTATATCCTCTACCAGCTTTGGTACCTTTTTTAGCTTTTTTTATTCTTTGGGGCATCCAGGTTGGGTATCGCAATGGATTTATTGTGAGTAGATGCAGGATTGATATTTACATAAACTGGGGATGGTCTAGCAAAAATACTAGTATAAGTGTAAGGTTGGTGGTTTGCTAGTGGTATTTGTGTAGTATAAGAATTTTGAGTACAAGAATGTGGAAACTCAAGTGGGTACAATGGTTCCTTACAACAACTTCTTCCCTCGTCCTAGATGTTTCAACAATTTTCTTTCCTTTCGAGAGCCCTGGCACTATCTACTTCAATTCCACTAATTATCTTTTAAAATCTTACCGTATTTTCAGAACCCTTTCTTTTATCTCTTCTTAACCCTGTTCAACTTTTTCTATTATGGCCCTATGATCTCTTACGTTGTGAGCAAGACTATTCTCAAAAGATTTAACAAGAAATCAACACTATTAAACCATTATTCTTCTAAAGCGGTGAAATTAAATCTACTTTACATGATGAGGAATATGCATGACATGATCATGGATGCATAAGTGGTGCAAAATACTATTGAGGTGCATGGATGATTGAAAGATGAATATTAATATACATGCCATGCCTAAGTGACAAAAATCATACCTCCTATGTAAATGTGTATGCATGGAATGCAACATCATGTTACAATAATGGTGAAATATGTTCACATGAAATGCTATTTGTATAATGTACCTTTTATACAATCATATTATTCATGAATCCACATGCATGAAATAACACATTGACATATTATATGCATGAGACACGTTTACATGAAATGTAATGCATGTATTATGCAAATCCAATAAAATTGACACCATTAAAATATGAGTAAAATGAAATACTATGAGATGTGCACTATTTATTGAGATGTGCATAAGATAGAATGCACATACTATGTAATTAAGATGTGTATGAGATGTAATGCTTGTATTACTATCAAGATATGCATAAGATGAGGTGTATGTACTACCATCAAAATGTGCATGAGATGGAGTGTATGTACTACCATGAAGATATGCATGAGATGAGGTATATGTTCTATCTTATTATTTTTTACTTAAAAAAATGATAAAAATATATGTAAACAATATCAAATGAAATACGAAGGGTGGAACAATATTCAAACTCAGATTTTTTTTTTCTAGAAAGAAGAAAAATTCAAGAACCCATATTTTTTATTATCATTTTTTTAAACATACATAGAATGACTAAGATTCTAAGATTTTTAAATTTTTTTCATTTCTGTTGTTTCATTAGGCCAACAAAGGAATTGAGAAAAACTCCTTCTATTTGTTTTTTCTTTTTGAAAATTTTTTTTTGTTGTTTTTCTTTTTCATTTCCTTTTTGCTGAAAAGTATGAACAGAAACACATTTTTTTGAAGATGTAATTCTTTTACAAACACTCAACAAATCAAATAATATGTCAAAACAAAATTTTATGAAAAAATATTTTTTTGTCTTATATTTTTTTTTCAAAAATTTTTTTACAATATTATTGCCTTTAAATACAAGTTGTATCATAGTGTTCCTCACATGTCCTAATTTGGGTAATTTCTACATAAAAGGTTGGCATGGCTCTATCTAAGGCTGGTCCCTTAAGGTTCACTATATATGAGGCTTAGATTTTTATGTCTAAAAGTCTCCAAATTACTCCCCACATCATTGTTTATTACAGACTAGTAAGGCACCCCAATCCTTAACTATGACAGGTTACGAACGAAAATAGTTCAATCTAAGTGGAAGTGTTTCACTAGCAAATGCAGGAGTTATCACCTCATGAGAGCGTAGCTACTTTACTTCCTCCTAATAGGGGCAAAGCCTAGATATCGAGCTCATACATGCAAGTGCATATGCAAAGTGTATGGGGGAATACATATCAATTTAAACAGTATAAGAGAATAACAAATGAAAAAATCAAAGTAGGATACCAACATGCAATATTATTGAAGAAATTAAATGAAGGGAATTAAAATTAAATATTTATTAAAACCATTTAAACCCAAAACTTCAGATCATGCATGATTAATTTTGGCCTAACCCTCAAAATATCCTCAATGGAGTTGTCAAGTTATCACAACGTATCTATCTGAAAACTTAATCACAAGACACAAACATTTTGGAAAAAGAGAAAAAACAGGGAGTCACCACCAATCTTTTATGTTAGGTGTGATTGGTTACCTAAAAATTTTATCTATTCAATAAAACCAAAAAAAGAATTTAAAGTTTATCAAAAAGATATTTTTAGGCTTCAAAAAGAGAATTGAGTTTGAGAGTTTGGTTACGCATAGGGAATGATTAGTACCTTCATAATGCTCGTTTAAAAATGTACGAATTAATCATGCGCTATCTTTAGGTTTTGCATAAAATTGACTTTAATGTAAAATTTAATATTAATTCCCTTCATTTTTTTTTTTAAGAAAATCAATTTTATTGAAAATCTTTATTTAGGAGTATTATGGAAATCTTTAAGTTAAAGAATTACATTAAAATTCTCTAACATCTAAGTAAAAATGTAAAGATATCTCTTTTCGCCTAAGATTCACCATGACATTCCTTGAAAATGAAAATAACATTTTTGCATATGCTAATTATTGATGATTCTCAAATATCTAGGTAGAGTATCAAGAATTATTTTTTTCAAAATATTATTTTAGTTGTATTTCAAAATTCATATTATTGAATAATATTTTCCATAAAAACTTTTTAACAAAAAAAATTTTGGTATTGTAACTAACAAAGAATTAATAATGATAATAAAAGGACCTAGATATGTAAAATGAATGCAAACCATGATCTAAAGATGAATAGATGCAAATGGATGCTATACATGATGATTAGATGTGATTTTGGGATCGGATCCTCAAATATAAAGAGATCACTTGGACTCCTCAATTCTAAGTGAAGTTTAGGTATGACTATTTATACTTAAGATCTCATTTTTTTATTTTTTTATTTAATCTTATTATTATTTTGAGTTAAAGAATCGTATGAAAAATTTAATGAAATAAAATTTTTTAAATACCCTATCCTCTAGGCGACATTTGTGAATAGATTACTTTCTAGAAGATTTTCATACAAATCCTTAAAATGTTGGGATGGTTTTGAGTGTTTTGGCTGGATTTAGGGTTTGGATCAAATTTAGGGTTTCATGGTTAGGGTTTTAAGGTTTTATCTAGGGTTTTAGGGTTTCTCCTAAGGTTTAAGGCTTTGCTTAAGGTTTTAGGATTCTAGGGTTTCAAGGTTTTAGGATTTTAAGGTTTTTTGATTTTAGGGTTTTAAGGTTTCAGGATTTTAATGCTTAGGGTCTTAGGTTTTTAAGATTTCAAAACTTTTAAGATTTTAAGGTTTTAGGGTTTTGGGGTTTTGGAGTTTTAGGATTTTAAGATTTTAAAATTTCAAGGTTTTAAGGTTTTAAGATTTTAAGGTTTTAATGTTTTAGGATTTTAGTGTTTAGGGTTTAAAGTTTAGGGGTTTAGAATTTTTAGGGTTTTAGGTTCAAAGTTTCAAGGTTTCAGGGTTTTAAGAGTTTACAGTTTCAAGTTTTAGGTTTTTAGGGCTTTTAGGATTGCAGGGTTTTTAGGTTTTAAAGTTTTAGGGTTTAAAATTTCAAGGGTTCATGGTTTAAGATTTTAAGGTTTCAAGGTTTAGGGTTTTAAGGCTTTTAGGTTTTTTATGAACCTCTCAAAAAATCCCTAATATTTAGGTGGGCTTTTGAAGTAAATTCGATTTTCATAACTTTTCTAGAGATTATATTTTTGTTAATCTTTTGGAAAAATATTTAAAAAAAAAAAGAAGCAAATACCAAATATGAATGCATGAATATAATTTAAGATGACATATAAATGATAATTTATAATGCTAATGCATCTAACATGCTGTTAAACAAGCAAAAAGCAAACATAAACAATGATAAAAGAAATTATTATTATTATTATTATTATTATTTATTTTTCTTTATTTTGAAAAGGAAAATTTTCTTTAATTCCTCAACATTTAAGTGAAATTTGAGAAAATTAATCTTTCGAAAGTTGATTTGAATTTCCTCTAACATCTAGACAAAGTTTTCAAAATCATTTTTTTTTGTTTAGAAATACTATCATATTTTTATGAGGTTAGGATTTTGCTATTCCACATTTATTATTAATGCATAAAATGCATGTATGTCAACATGAGCGTAAATTAAATGATGCATGTAATTATATTTTTCCAAATAAATTTTCAATATCTAGACAAGATTTTCAAATTTATTTTTACTTAAAAGTATTCTTTTATTTTTACAAAATATTTATTTGTATTTTTGACTTAAACTAAAAGAAAACAAATATGTAAATAAATGTAAACAAATATATAAATAAAACTTAGTAAATAAATTATACCATGCTAGACCTTGGGTTGAGATCCAAATAAAGTAGTTCAATGGCCTAAAAAATAGGCTTTTGGTTTCTACTACAGCGGGCCATGGGTCAAGTTGATAAAGAATTTAGATGACGGGTCATAGGTCAGGTCGAGCCACCCACTTCTTTTCTTTCTTTCTACATGGTGCATTTTGTGCCATCATATAACAAAAAAAAAATTTTTTTTGCCTTATTTCATTCCTTCTTAGGAAAAAAATTTTCAATCTCTCAAAAATCTTTCTCTCATTTGAACAAAACCACTAACAGCTTTCATAAACATAGAATCTGGTCCCTAATGTCGTTGCTGCCTCCACTGTTGACTGCTGTTCGTTTTCATTGAAAAATTACAAGAAAATGCCAAAAAATTCCTTTCAAACCCCTCTTTAATCCTACCAAATCGGATCTTTCTAAAAGCTTGTAAATTTCCTCAAATCTAGGCTAAAAGTCATAGCTTAATGACTTAAAAAGATCTCCCACCACTGCTTCAAATAATCTCTCCTTCAAGTATGTTTTTCCCCTTCTTGCGACCTCTTTCCACACCGATTTTAAACCCCTAAATCCCAATGAAAACTTTTAAACCAAAACCTTCTCCTTTTTTTTTCTTTTTTACATTTTTTGTATCTTTTTTTTTTTTTGCTTTATGGCGTTGTGCTCCTCGTTCCAAGAGATGTGGATGATGATTTTATTTTGTTTTTAGGTTGTGCTTTCAATAAGACTGGAAATTTTTGGATAGGTATTAGGGTTGGGAAGGTAGTGGCCGAATGGGTCTTTTCTTTTTTGCTTCAATTTTCATCTTTGTTTCTCCCCACCATAGGATGTGTTTGTTTTTGTGTGTTTTTTGTTTATTATGGTTTTTTTAGGTAAAGGTAGTAAGGATGATGGGTGCTGGTTGTTCTGGTGTGATGGGTGGTCTTAGTTTATGGGTGTCTAGCATTTTTGCTTAATGGGTGTGGGAATGGGACTGGTGGTGCCTATTAGGTCGAATAAGGGTGGTGGCTTATGGTGATGAAGGTCGAAAAAATGACAATGGCCATTTGGCTATGTGGGTGATTCCCTGATTATGGTTTTTGAGTAGAGAAGGAGAAGGATTTTCTTTGCTACCAAAATTTTGCTTTGAAAAGTTTTTCTTTGCTAGCTTTTTTGAAATTCACTTATCCCCTATGTGAAATTGTAAGTGTAATGGAAGTAAAGTTAGGTGATCAGCCTCCTTGTTCATTTTTTACCCTCTTTTATAGAACCAAAATGGAATTTTTTTTTTTTTACTTTGTTTGTTGCTGTCACTTTGGAGTTTTGTTGTAGCAATGGTTGCAACATTTTAGGATTTTGTAATGCTGCATTTCGAGGGAAGGAAAAGTAAGAAGTTTTGATGAAATTATGTTGAAGGTAAATGGAAATAAGATAAGATTAAATTAGTCCATAGCCAAGGATAGAAATGTGCAGTGTCGGTATTAGTTTAAAGAGAAAATGGATGAAAAGCCTGGCAATGAAAATCCTTTTTTCTGTGTAATTTTTTAATTAATAATTTGTGCCTTAAAAGCAAATTTTGAACTTCAAAATTTCCTTCAAGCCCATATAAGATTGGCCTAACATTGAAATAGAGTGGGCTTCGATCCAAGCAAAATGACCAAAAATAATTCATTCGAAACAAAGTTTGACAGAACCCACTTTGGTAAATTTAATTAAAAAGTTTAAATTTGCCCCACATTGAAATATTCAAATCAAACACAAAAAAAAAAAAAAATTAAAGTCAATTTGGCCAAAATTGAGTGTCTATTAGGGTTAATAATGGCTCAATTAAAATATTTTGGTTAATACATAATATTATAGGTTTTCAAAAATCAATCCAAAATTCGAATTTACTTTTTTAAATTGATTTAATCCGAATTAAATTTTATTGGTTTAGTTCATCGCATTTTAAATTTTAATTAAATATTATTTTAATAAAAATTTTAATATATTTAAAAGGATTTACATATAAAATAATATTTTATTTTATAAAATTTCAAATATATAATTTGATTCTTAAAAATAATTTGATTCTTAAAAATATATAATAATAAAATACATAATATTATATAATAATATATATAATATATATAAAAATCGATTTTTAGCTTATTTTTTTATTTTTTAGTTTTTGCCTCACCCTAACCTTCCTCTCTAACAATTTCTTCAAAATTAAACCAAAAATGCATATAGAGTGGTCTCAGCTATATTCTAGCAGTCGTATATCTCCACTGTGGTTTAATAAATTTTTCATTGGACAACAAAAAGTTGATCAAATGCATAGCATGGTAGGTTCTATATAGAGCCAGATCGTGCCTCCCCCCAACCCTAGTTTCTAAAAATCTCTAGGTAGTATATATTTTATTGTTGAACAAATTTAAATTGGTCCATTTAAATTACAATTATTAATTTTATTTTTTTATAATTTTATAATTTAATTTTATGCATTATTACAATTACGTAGGAGTTAAAATTATATTATTATTTATATATTATCATATTCAATAATCATTGTTTAAAAATTTTTAAAATCAAAATTTTTTTTACCAATTAATTTTCTAACTTTCTTAAATAAGTCTCCAATCCCCCAAAAAATATCAAATATATGTTTTTCCATTTCTTTCTAGTTTACTTCAATTTCTCCTATTTATATAATTTTCTTTTTAAATTTTTTTTTGTGATTTTTATCTCACGTTATCTTACAAATTCTTTTTTTTTTTTTAAATCATATTCGAACTGCTTTAAAAAAATTAGAAAAAAAATCATAATTTTAATTTCAAAGTTTCAATTTCGTCCCTTTAAAATTATATTTATTTTTCTTATTGTAATAAAATTATGATTGATTTATTTATATTCTTTTATTTCAATTTTAAATTGCAAAAACATAAAAAATTCTTATAATTCATTGAAAGACTAAATACTTAGTAATTCTACCATTAATTTGAAACTTTTGTTATCCTTAAAATTTTGAGTTTAATACATATTTGACTTCCAAAATTTTATAATTGTCATATTGATATTTAAAGAATTTTTTTGTCACATTAGTACTTGAACATTTAAATCCATTATCAAGTTAGTATTTGAGACTAATGCTATTAAATAATTTTACTGATGCAATATAAACATCTAATAAAATATCGACACGTATCAAAAAATTATACTATTTAGTAATGTTAGTGTCTTTCCAAAGTTTTAGTACTTTAGATTTCATAAGAAAATATTTTCTCTTGGTACGTGAGTCGTTAGGGTAATTAACAATGAACATTTTTTTTATGTTGCGACTCATTAATTAATTAAAGACTTGACAAAATCAAATATACTATTTTCTCATCTCTTTCTGTATTTTTTTTTTCTTTGATGGAATTTTAAAAATGATTTTAGTGCTTTTTATATTAATATTTTAAATTTTTTTATAATATTAATGTGCTATGATTGTTTAATGTTGAAAAGTAAAAAAGGAAAAAGAAATTGAAATATAAAAAATAAGAGGCTTTAGTGTTCACAAATAAATAAATATATATGTAATTTTGAAACATTTAAAAAAAAAAAAAACCGGATATGGTAATGGTTTTCTCACCACATTCACCCGTACAAAAATATAACACCCACCAAACAGACAAATTTATTATGTTATTAATCAGAAACATCAACTTAAAAAGACGTGTAAGAAAAAAAATTATTAAATCATTCCATGTTTATTTTGGCTAAATGATAAAACTATACCATGCCATTTTAATTTATATATAACTATCCAACTTGAAATATTTTATTTGAGAACAATGATATATATATAATTGATTTTTTTACATTAATTTTTTATTAATAAAAAAATTTTATTTGTTATTTTTTTAAAATTCATTACAAAATAATTACATGTATGTATATATATTTTATATGTATAAAATATTATCTTTTAATTTTGAACTACAATTAAAAAAAATAAAAATGAATAGTTGACGACTTGACGTAACATTTTTAAAGCATTAAGCTACCGATTATTATATTTATGCCTTTCATGACTTCCTCCTTTCGTTCATTGCCGCGTCAAAGTTGAGGGGGAGGGTCGACAAATTGCCTAACAACAGCATATGGAATTATCCCACGTGTTAACTAGAGGAAGCATCCACGACTTTTTCCCGCAAAACCCAGTGAACCTCTTCGTCCAACCAACCCCCAAAATTGACTCTTTGCCGCCCCATCCGTCATGAACGACGTTGCAAGTTCAAAATACGTAATTCCTTTTTCTAACGACAAACACTAAGCATCGGCATTTAGAACATTCCTATAAAACGCAATTTATAATTTTCCATACCCTGAAACTGAACCGTTCAAACCCATTATAAATTTATTTTCTTCGCCTTTGGCAGAAATATCAAAGCTAAAATCTGGTAATGCCGAAGAATACATAAGTACAATCTAGACAAAAAAAAAAAAAAAAAGAACAAACCCCCCCCCCCCCCCCCCCCAACAAATCAAGCAGCCGGCTTCAACTTGCAAAGACAAGAAAAAAAGTTTTGACTTTTTTTTTTTGTCTCTTTATCTATACTGAATCTGCTATTTAGCTTTCTTTCATTTCCATTCTTTTTTCGACCACAAATAACGAAAGTACAAAATAGAAAAAGATGAAGCATCAAGCTGTTGTGATTACGATTTTGGTTTTGCTCTCATTTGCTTCAGTTTCAGCTAGATTCTTTCCAAATATAACAGCTATTCCGCCATGGCATCTCCCTAATACCACCTCAATCGCCCCATGGGATGCCTTCACGAAATTCGCCGGCTGCCAATCAGGCGAAGTACGAGACGGTTTGTCCAAGCTCAAACAGTACTTTAGCAATTTCGGTTACATCCCCAACTCTCCGTCTAATTTCAGCGACAAGTTCGATGATGAGCTAGAAAAGGCCTTGAAAACATACCAACAGAATTTCAACCTTAACGTTACCGGTCAACTGGACGATAAAACTCTTCAACAGATCGTACGGCCGAGATGCGGTAACGCCGATATAGTCAATGGGACGAATTCCATGAACTCCGGTAAATCGTCGTCTTTTCACACCACTGGACACTTCCATACCACGGCTCATTACACTTTCTTCCCGGGAACGCCAATTTGGCCTGCCAACAGGCGGGACTTAACGTACGGTTTCTTACCTGCAAATGGATTAACAGACGAGGTAAAGGCGGTGTTCACAAGGGCATTTGAGAAATGGTCGGCTGTTACGCCGTTGACCTTTACGCAAACGGATTCATTCTCCTCTGCGGACATCAAAATCGCTTTTTACAGCGGAGACCATGGAGACGGAGAGCCATTCGACGGAGTTTTAGGAACGTTAGCTCACGCGTTTTCTCCTACAAACGGGAGGTTCCATTTGGACCAGGACGAGAACTGGGTCGTTTCGGGTGATGTCACGAGGTCAGATCTGCCGTCTTCTGTGGATTTGGAGTCCGTGGCTGTTCACGAGATCGGGCATTTGTTGGGGCTGGGGCATTCGTCGGTGGAAGATGCGATTATGTACCCGACAATCTCTGCGAGAACAAAGAAAGTGGAGTTGGCGACTGATGATATCGAAGGGATTCAATTGTTGTACGGTAGTAATCCCAACTATAATGGTTCGACGACTACTTCGAATACTCAGGAGAGGGAAACTAACGATGGTGAAGCCCGTTATTTGGGTTCAAGGTGGAGCCTTGGCGTACTCTTGGCCGTTGGATTTGGGTCCTTATTTTTGTAAATTATTACTTACTGTGTTTTATTATGCATTATGATTTATAGATATTCATTTTTAATCGTTTATTATTGTAAATTATTACGTACAGTGTTTTATTATGCATTATGATTTATAGATATTCATTTTTCATCTTTGGCGCTTGGTTTCAATGTTCACATAATTGGGATAAAAGAATTAGCAAAAGGAAAATTTTATTTAGACAATATTCAAAGTCATGGAATTTTTAGTACGCAAAATCATATAGGATTAATTACCTATTTCTCAGTGCATAATTTGATAAAATAACAATTTAGTCCCATGCTTGTATTTCATTTCTTTGGCCCAATACTACAATACTTACAATACTTCTATTTCTAATTATTAGCAATTTGAGTTTGCAACTGGCTTTCGATAATAAAAGTTTTTTTTTTTTTTTTTTTTGTAAAGAAGGCTGCATTCTTTTTTTGAAAAAGTATGAATTCATTCATTACTCTAACTGGTTAGAGTTGCCGTGCAAATCCTCAACTATTACATAAGGGTAGTCTTCTACCCAGTACTTGTCATTATCTATTATTAAACTATAGCAAGCAGGCTGGTGTGCTACCGTATTTGTAGATCGCAGTACATGCAAAGCTTGGCAGTCATGAAAACTGGGCATTTTGTATCTGGCTTCCTCTATAGTGACACCTATGGGCAATAAGTTCACCTGTCTTCAACTTCCTTACCACTGTTAGACAGTCTCCCTCTAGCATAACATTTGCGAGACTCATTTCCTATGCAAATTTTAAAGAGAGCACCGCTGCTCTTGCTTCAGCCTGAAAGGAGTCGCTAACATCATTTATTTTGATTGCTGTTTCTCCAAGGACATCACCCTACTGATCCCTGATAATAATTCCTGCACCTCCCTTTCGTTCTTGGTGGCTAAAAGCTTCATCGAAGTTTATCTTCACCCTTCCCTCTTGGCCGTGTCTATTGTTGGTAGTTTAGAATGTGGTATATCCCACATTATATAGAAAATTTTAATTATTGATGAATAAAATTAATTTTTGTATTAATTTTATTTACATTTTAGATAATTTTGTTTGAACAGAAATAATTATTATATGAAAAATAGTCATAACTATTTGAATATAAGATTGTTATTCATAAAAGTCATGATTATACAAAAAGTCATAACCATCTAAATAAAAGTTTATGTTTATTCATTCATTATAAATAAATTTTTTAGTATAATCATTTTCACTACTTCTGATTGGATAGTTTGAGGTTTTATTGTATTCTAAGGGCATAATTGCTTTCAAGAAAGTGTTCTTCACGCCTCAAAATGAAAATTCTTTTCTATTATTTCTCTTCTCTTATTTATTTTTTTCCAACAATTTAAAGGTAATTATGATAAATTTATATTTCGTATGAGTAAGATACAAGGAAAAGAAATTGGCATGATTTGGAGATCAATATTAGAGAAGGTTCAAGGTGTCAAAAGATTAATGTTTCTATGACCAATATGATAATTTTCATTAAGATCTTGATTAGAGATATGTATTTTATTTTTTGCATACTAATGAAATAAATTATTAATATATTTATCTTATTCAATCAATCTTTTTACTAGAAATTATGCAAAAAAAAATTGATTACATTGCAAAGTTTATGCATATACTGAAATTGACTCCACAATTGGGTTTAATGAATTGTATTATTTTATTTGAAAAATTAATACTTATAAAAACTGAGATGGGAAATAGCCTGAAAACATAAAAGAGAAAGACATAAATTGATCTACAACCAAAACCAACTATTTTTTAAAATGATAAGAATGAGGTAATAATGTCTGGAGCATATAAATGATATGTAAAATGAAAAAGTTTAGACATATTAGCCTGAAGTGATTATATTAGAGATTCAATGAGGGTAATTACCATAAAAGAAAATTGAATTCCAGAATATTTGGTTAGTAGTACTACATGTAAAATAGATTTAAACCCTTACTATTATACACCAATAGTGGAAACCCAACTTTGAATTAGTAACCTATAATTACAAAGTTTAATGGATAAAAATAAATTATTATTTTGTATTTGTTAAACACTAGTAAAATCCATTCAAATTTTAAAAGCTAGTGTGATCCATTGCATGGGAAAGATAAATATTTATACTCTTAATAGAGTTTTAAATGTCTAAAGCAATGGAGACATAATAGAAACTCTACCTATATAAATATAAAAGTGGTGTCGCTTTAACAAGAAGAATTAGAGTCTCTCTTGTAAATATTTATGAAATAGATAAACACATGGTCATAATAGTGCTAAAAGCGGTTGTAAACCTCTTCAGAAGAATAAATAAGTATTATGTGTGTTATATATTCAATTCTAACATTAGGAGTTGAGGTTTAATCTACGGACACCATCAATTTCATTAAAATTCTAAGATATACGCTAATTGAAAGTTTAAATCGAAAGATATCTTCTTATATTCATAATATTTATTTATGTGAAAGGTAAAAATTAAGCACCAACATTCCGAACTAGTGGAGAATTGTTAGCAGTTTAGAATGTGGTGCATCCTACATTGGATAGAAAGATTTAATTATTTATGAATAAAATTAATTTTTGCATTAATTTTATTCATATTTTAAATAATAATGTTTGAACAGAAATAATTATCATATGACAAATGTATATAACTATTTGAATATAAATAGATTGTTATTCATAAAAGGTCATGATTATACAAAGTCACAATCATCTGAATAAAAGTTTATGTCTGTTCATTCATTATAAATAAATCTTTCAGTATAATCATTTTTACTATTTTTGATTGGAGAGTTTGAGGCTTTATTATATTTTAAGGCATAATTGCCTTTTAGAAAGTGTTCTTCATGCCTCAAAGCCAAAAAATTTTTCTATTATTTCTCTTCTCTTATTTATTTTTTCTAACATCCATTGCCTTGATGAAGCTGTTTGGCCCTCCCTTCTTGCCTACGCCATGCTCAACTCTGCATTGTATTGCTGGATATATAATGTAGTGGATTGTGAAGTTCTCCTTTGCTCTCCATGCTTCTCCTTATTACGCTTCCCCCATATCCCCCACAAGGCTGTCATGAAGAGTTCCAACTACCCATCAATCAGATGAGTACAAACCTGTTTGATCCATGTTGCAACATCAGTTAGGTTACTCCATATTACTTGGTATAGATTGAGCTGCCTCCATACTCCTAAAGCGTGCGTGCAGTATAGTATTGCATGCAGCACTATTTCTTTCATTTCTTTGCACCTCGGGCATGTTGTGGATACTTCTACTTTCTTTCAGTTGAGGTTCTGCATGGGTGGTATTATCTCTCAACAAACATGCCATACTAGCATTTTCACTTTTGGATGGACTCTTGCTCCCTATGGTTTCCTCCACGCTGTCTTCAAATTCTCATATGTTTGGCCGCTCATATTATCTTCATGTTGCCCATCTTCCAATAGAATTTTGTACCCACTCTTAACCTTATATATGCCCTTATTGTCATGATGCCACACTAGACGGTCAGGTCTATTTAGATAACTATCAGTACTGCACATATTGTATCGCCTCTTGCGTTGTGAACATCCTACTTATTAGCTCTCTATTCCAGTGCCTTCCATATTGGTCCATTAGGTGTGCAACTAGACTGTATTCACAAAAGTCTCCTCGTGGTGTGTTCACTTTGAAAGGCCAAGCTATTGGAAGCCAACAATCCTTCCATATACGAACTGTTTGCTCATTTTCAACCCTCCACCTCAGTCCTCTTGCTAGTACATCCCTGGCACCCCATATGCTTCTCCATTTGAGTGATGGATTGTGCCCTAATCTTGCCTCCATGGATGACGTGTTCGGGTAATACCTGGCTTTCAAAATTCGGACTACTAATGTATCGTTTGATGAGACAAGTCTCCATCCTGGTTTTCCCAACAAAGCCTTGTTAAAGGCCTCCATTTCTCTAAAGCCCATTCCACCCTTTAATTTTGGAAAATACAACTCGTTCCATTTCAACCAATGAATTCCATTTGGCTTTGTCTCTGCCCCACCAGTATCTACCGATTATACTATTTATTTCCTTGCACAAGCTTTTCAACAACATAAAACGGTTCATTGCATAGGCTGGCACAACTTGTGTAATTGACTTAATGAAGACTTCTTTCCCTTCTTGTGATAGACACCTGTTACTCCACACCTCCAACTTTGCTTTGATCCTTTCTTTGATTTCTCTAAAAGCTTTTGATTTATTTCTCCCCACTATTGATGGTAGACCAAGGTACTTCACTAGATTGTTGTAGCTGCACTCCAAACATTTCTTTAAATCTCTCCTTTTATTATTTTCCCGTATTTTTGCTAAAGAATAATGCTGACTTATCAAAATTGATTTATTATCCAGAGCCTTATATTTCTGTAGCATGCTCTTCACCTTCTTGCTTTCGCTTGATGTTGCCTTAACAAACACTAAGCTATCGTCCGCAAAGAATAGGTGAGTGACTCTGGGACTGTTTCGACTAGCTTGAACTCCTTGCACAGGGCCCTTTCTCCTAGCTTTAGCTAACAAAGATGACAAGCCTTCACTGCACAATAGAAATAAGTACGGGGATAACAGGTCTCCCGGTTCGAGCCCTCTTCTTGGCCAACACTTGTCAGTGATACATCCATTTACAATAAGAGAATATGAAACAGTTGTAACACATTGCATTATAAGTTATACCCATCTAGCCCTTAATCCAATTCCGTCCATCATTTCTTTTAAAAAGATCCATCTACCCTATCATAAGCTTTACTCATATCAAGCTTCAAAGTAAAATAACCATTTTGTCCTTCTCTCTTATTTTTTAAAGAATGCAGAAACTTATAGGCAACCAGAACATTATCAGTTATGAGACGCCAAGGATAAAAGCACTCCGAGTCTCGCTAATGCCATGTGGCAATACACATTTTAGCCTATTTGCAAGCACTTTACCAATAATTTTATACACTACATTACAAAGGATAATAGGTCTAAATTGGGTAATATTGTGAGGGTCTTTTATTTTAGGTTGTAAATACCTAATTTTGTTCAAAATATTTTGTTATTTTAATTGAGATTTTATTTTTGTAATTGGGTTTGGATTATTATTTTTCGAGCTCATTGTGTAACCCATTTTTGAATACCTAAAGTGACCCAATAAAAAGTTTGATCAATGATTCCTTTTTAAAACCCATTAATGGTTCATTGTTGGCCATTAAACAAAAATTCAAATATATAAAAATAATAAAAAGAAAACTAAACCAAATAAAAAAATATATAATAGTAAATATAATAATAAAATAAAAAATAAAAAATTGGTTCCAAAAATAATAATAATAATAATAATAATAATAATAATAATCCAGATTTGAAATCCCAAAATTGGAAAACAAAAAAAAAAAATGATGAATGAAAGAAGCCCAAAACCAAAAAAAAAAAAAAAAAAAAACTCACACTATAAGAAAATAACGTATTAGCACCAGTTTTGTAGCGACCTTTCACTTACAAATACAGCTAGTTTCTATGTTTTTATAAAACTTAAGATGTTTATTATCAAAACACCATTAAATATTCAAATAACAGTGTTGTTACTTATAAATGCCATCCAAGACTTGATATTACCGACGTTTCTCGACTAAAATGCCTTGAATAATCTTGTTTTAAAAATTTCAGTGAATATTAAAGGCGTTTTTGATAGAAAATACCTTCAATAATCTAGTTAAAAAAGTTGATAGGGCATTACTGAAGGCTTGTTTTGGCAGACAACGCCTTTAATAATCCTTTTATAAAAAATTATATGAGATTATTGAAGCGTTTTCTACAAGAGACGCTTTTAATAATTGAACCAAAAAATTTCACAGGTTTATTGAAGTTGCTTGTATTAAAAATGCCTTCAATAAATATCATATCAAAATTTTTAGATCGTACGGATGTTAACCATAAGGTGATAGGTTCGATGCCTCCCTTTAGCTTTTTTTGGGTTTTTCCAGAGATTATTTGTAATCGATTATTCTAGGTATTTTCTTGGCAAAAACACCTTCAACAATTGCTTTAAAAAATGTTGCAGAGAATATTGAAGGTGTTTTTCATAAAGAAACGCCCTTAATAATCCATAAGAAAAATATGAAGCCAATTATTGAAGGCATTTTTGGTCGAACTCACCTTCTATATTCCAATCAATAAATTTTTGTTGTGATTATTAAAGGTGGTTTTTGTCGAAATGCCTTCAAGAATCCATAGACAAAAGTTAGAATGGATGCTTAAAGGCGTTTTTAGCTCAAAACGCTTTTAATATTCCAGACAATAAATTTGAATGGTCGGATTATTAAAGGTGGTTATTTTCAAAAACGCCTTCAATAACATGTTGTTAGGGATTATTCAAAGCATTACTCGTAGGAAAACGCCCTTAATAATCTATTCGATTAATTTTTAGTTGGATTATTGAAGGTGATTTTTTTTTAAAACGCGTTCAATAATTCATACAAAAAAGTCAAAATGGATTCTTGAAGGTATTTTTTACACAAAACGCCCTTAATATTCCACACAATAAATTTTTTATGGGGGATTATTGAAAGCGGTTTTGGTAAAAAACGCCTTCAAAATTTTTTGTTAGGGATGATTCAAGGCGTTTTCTTGCTAAAAATGCCTTTATTAATCCCATTAAAAAAACATATTTGATATTATATATGTCAAGTTAGTTGCAGGTTTATACCAAGAAAATGTTTGATGTCAATTGTATATTTATGCCTAGAAAACATTTGGTTTATATATGTGATACTATGAATTACATTTTGGAATTTACATAATGAATAATGTTATATTTTAAAAATTGACCACACATTTGAAATTAAAACTGATAACGTTGCCATATTAATATACTTTTCTGAGATAATCATACTCAATAATTTATTAAGTACACATAGTGTATTTATATTAACTATAACAATAATATTAAACCAATATTCCAATCTACAAACTTAAAGTTTCCATTCGACATGGCATGTTAAAAATATTATAACAATTTGTTCCTTATATATTTACATTGAACCAATAATGGCTAACCTAAAGGTTTATCAATATTGATAAATGATAATACATAATCACACCATTTTTTACAGACTTCATTCAGTTTCTCTTCCATGAAACTTTCTTTACTCTCCCACTAAAAAAAAATCAGAAGTAAATGTTAATAAATGGGAACATAATGAACTTTTTTATTTTTTTAAAGATATAATGAGTTTATGAAATTTATACTAACCTTGAATGGTGTGGTCATAAAATTATCTAACACTATCTCTTGCATAAAACGAAAGACATAATATCCACATTCAGTATTACCGGGTTGATGAGGTACCTAAAAATTAAATTGAATGGGTGTAGGAAATATTTATCTATACAAACTTAGAATAAAAGAATATATTTCACATTTACTGGTAATGACACCCATTTTGATTTTTTTATCTTCTTATCGAATGCAGATATTACCCTAAATTGAAAAAGAAAAAATTACTTAATATATAAATTAAATTATTTATGAAGAAATAGAAGATGTATAATATAATAAAGTGTAATACCTCTTTATAAAAGTTTGAATATCTGAGTTAGGCATCGTCGTTGGATTAACTGAATTAAGTATGGCATTAAGGATTTGGTGTCAATCACAATAAGCACCCAATGACGACTGCAAAATAATAATAATGATATAGTCAGATTACGCATCAGATCAGATTTGGGTAAGGTTGGAATATAACTTATTACGCATTATATGAAAGCAAATAATAATCAGCCAATCTTTTCATGTATTAGATCACATGATTAGCACGATAAGTAATTGTGTCACTCTACTCACTAATGAAGTTGGGTTCAATGAATCTAAATCTATTGGTCAACTATCTCCCCTTGAGCTCTCTATATAGGAAGCTGCACGATAACAATCAATATTGTTAGTTACTATTACACCCTAATATAGATTACTACAAATTGAATGTGCATATTTGTATTTATAAGCTAACCTCATATAAGCAATAATATCAACAGTTGATAATTCATCTAGTTCATAAAATTCTTTAACCTCATCCATACTAATGAAAGAAAATAATGGTTTATCAAATAACCCTTCCTTAGACTCAATGGTTATGAAGTTTCCTCCGGATAAATGCTTTAGTGAATATTTGGATAACTCATCAATGAAAGTCTGAGCAAGGGTCATACTGTGAGTCCGAACATCCTGTTACAATATTTTAATGAAATATAAATATTAAAACTAAATCAATCAATATAATGAACAAATTAATATTAAAATTATAAATAATATCATACTTTTTGGGTGGTAGCGGAGGATGGGTTCACTTTCTTACTTGCAACGAAAGCTTCTCCTACGAAGATGATACTATCAGACTAGTCTACTAACATGTTATGCTGCATTATCACTAACATGGACTCTAAAGTAACGAGTCTTTGCTATTGCTCATTGAGGCATTGCTCCTAGTCATCAATTCATTACTGTTATTGCTCAATGATTGCTTCATATTGTGTATTTCTCATTCGTAAGGTTTTTTGTTGATTATCAAAAAACTTTGATGGCAAGATAAATTTACCAACCCCACAAACTCGACTAGGCCTTTCTTTAGCGCTTAATGCTAAAGACAAAGGATCTTCGTCATACTGGGTTACTAGTTCACTAAATTTGACTTTGATATAATAATTATCCTAAAGACAATAATAAGATGGGCTGTAATAACAAATCTATACAAGCTAGTATACACTCATGTATACAACCACAATGCCAATCATACATTATAATAAAAAAATAGTTATACATATAATCTTTTTTATCATTTTTTCTATTGCTTCATCTGTAAAAGATCCATCCTTTCGTAGATATCCTTGTTTCCAGACATCCTATTTGGAAACTTCTGTGGCAGAGCTCGCTAATCCCTATTAAGTTACTATAATAAAAGAATCAGAATATATGAAATAAATGTTCATAAATATTCATTAATAAGTATAAAACAAGTGTGCTCATACATACAAGCTCATACTTCACATTTGCATATCCATTTCTCGCTGTCTAATGGTGATATTATTGTTTGACCCGAATGTCTCGTTGGTGTTCTTTGATTTTCTACAAAAGAAAGAAATTACATCAATCACATATGAAGATCAAAGGTTATATTGCATAAAAACTTATAAACAATTTTTTTGGTAATGGGTTTGCATACTAAGAAATCTTTTGAAAGTCGATATTGAACAAAATTTGTCCAATCTTCAACACTTATCACATTTGCATATGGCGCAGGTGGAACAGCCAATACATCATCTTTACCAACCAACGATAAAATATATTGGGTTATCAATCTACTTTTAAAGTCTATGAATGCTTTCCCAGCATATTACAACACAATTTTTTTACAGTCAATTGGGACATCAAACCATTCCTAAATAAGTTAACACAATTTATATGAAGACATTGAATTTCAATTAAATAATCATTTAACAAATTTTATGAAATAGTTGAATAAACATACCATAATTGACTGCCATATATCATCCTATAGATAATCAAGAACTCGTTGCCAATCAGTGTGCATAATTGAAATTCTATGATGGACGATAGCTCCAATATGAGTAGCTATCTTGGCAGCTCTTTCAGACATAAACTGCCTACTTTGATTGAAGTCAACATGAATTTTTGTGTCACTCACTTTCGTTTGTTTATTTAGGCCCTTTTCTTTTCTTTTTTAGCCTATATGTGTGTCTTGTGCATATTCATTAGAAAGAGAATGATATTGCTTAGAGTCCATAATACATGCAATCTTATCATAATTATATAAATTACACAATATGACCGTCTAAATTTAACATTGTACGTAATTAAATATAACCAATATCATACTACGTACAGAAATACTATTCAACACACCAATCAGCATTGTATTCAGACACACCTTTTAGCAAACCACTCAGAAACACCATTCAACAAACTATTCAGCATACGATTCAGCCCCCTAATATCATAGAAAATCATTCAACAAAACAATATCAGACAACAAGGTTTAGCAAACCATTCAGCATATGATTCAATCCCCCAATATCATATAAAACCATTCAGCAAAACAATATCAAACAACAAGATTTAGCAAACTATTCAGCATATGATGTAGCCCCCCTAATATTATACAATACCATTTTGCAAAACAATATCAGATAACAAGGTTTAGCAAACCATTCAGTATACGATTCAGCCCCCAATATCCTACAATACCATTCAGCAAAACAATGTTAGATAACAAGGTTTAGCAATCCATAATATTTAAGGCGTACTACATAGAAATAGCATACATGGAATGAAAGGTGCTTGGATGACTATGCTTACGGTGAAGTTAATGAAAATATATAAATGTATATGTAAATATTAAGGAACTGAAAAAAAATCTCTATTGAATATTATAAATAATACAGTAAACTAAAAAATAAAAAACTTATCGGTAAAAAAAAAAGTGCGCACCATTGATTTGTTAAAGGTTAATGATGACGATAGGGATAAAAAAATCAATGGTCTGATAGAAATATGTTTAAGGGTTTGGTTTGGTTGAATAATGCAGCTTTTAATTATTCTGTATACTAGCAGTTTGTGATTTTGATGTTCAAGGTAGGAAAATGAATGTAAAAATTATTATTAAAGGTATTTTTCTGGAAGCAACGCCTTCAATAATCCCCTTAAAAGTTTATTAGAGATTATTGAAGGTAATTTTTACAAAAAGACACCTTTAGTAATCCAAAAAATAATTTTTCAATAAAATTATTAAAGGCATTTATCTTCAAAAAAATACCTTTGATAATTTCGTTAGAAAATTATTGAAGGCGTTTCAAGTAGAAAAACACCTTCATTGATATCCTAGTGATAAGGATGCGGGGAATTATTGATGGCGTATTATGTAAAAAATGCCTTTAGTAATTATGGACTTCAAAAGTTTATAACAAATTATTGAAGGCGTTTTATAATAAAAAAATGCCTTTAATAATCTCAAAAATTTTTTAAAAGAAATTATTGAAGGCGGTTATTATCTGCAAATGCCTTCACTAATTATCTATAAAATTTAAAAAGAATTATTAAAGGTATTTTTTTTGAATATACGCATTCAATAATCGTGTTAAAATTTGTGTAGCTGTATATTGAAAGCGTTTTATAGTAGAAAACGCCTTTAATAATCCCAACAAATTTTAAAAGGAAATTATTGAAAGTGTTTATTATCAATAAACACCTTCAATATTTATGTACAAAATTTAAAAGGAATTATTAAAGGCGTTTATTAGTAGAAGACACCTTTAATAATCTTAAAATTTTTTAAAGAAAAATTACTAAAGGCATTTGTTGAAATTCTTGAAGGCGTTTATTATAAAAAAATGCCTTCATTATTTATGTAAAAAATTTAAAAGGAATTATTGAAGGCATTTGTCAGTATAAGACGCCTTGAATAATCCCAAAACTTTTTAGAGAAAAATTATTGAAGGCGTTTATTATTAACAAACGCCTTCAATAATTATGTACTAAGCCTAAAAAAAATTATTAAAGGCATTTTTCTGGAATAAATGCTTTCTACAACCGTAGTGGTATATTGAAGGTGTTTTTCAATAAAATACGTCTTTAATAATCCCAAAATTTTTTTAAAAAAATTATTGAAGGCGGTTGTTATAAAAAATGACTTTAATAATTATATACATTATGAAATGTACTCAGTAAAGGCGTTTTTTCTATAATAAACGCCTTCACTAATCATAAAATATTTTAAGTTCTTGATTATTAAAAGCGTTTTTACTAGAAGATACCATTAATAATACCAATAATTTTAATTGAAAATTATTCAATGCATCTGTACATAAAATAAAATAAAAACATTTAGTAAAGGTATTTTTTTACAATAAACGCCTTCACTATCTGTCTTAAAATTTGAATAATGAAATATTGAAAGCATTTTGCACTAGAAGACGCCTTTAATAAATTACTTCAAAAAATAAAATGAATTAGTCAAGGCATTTTTCTTGAATAAAAGCCTTCAATAACCCTTAAAATTTAAGTTTTGTAATATTAAATGTGTTTTCAATAGAAGATGCCTTTAATAATCTCAAACAATTTTTAGAAAGAAATTATTGAAGGTGTTTTTTTGTAGAAAACAGTCTTCATTAATATTATAAGATAAAAATGAGAGAGTTATTGAAGGCGTATTATGTAAAAAACGCTTTCAATAAATACACAAAAAATTTAAATGAAATTAGTGAAAGCATTTTTGTGGCGTAAATGCCTTTAATAATCTCAAATAATTCTACTATGACTTTATTAAAGCGCCTATAATATATTCAAAAAATATTTAATAGAGAATTATTTTAGGCACTTTTCTTAGTAAACGCATTCCATAATCCGATCCAATAAAAATCTTTCCAAACTTAGTGCATCCAATCACTAACTTCAAGCTTCATCTTTATTATTATACTATTTTTCTTTTTAGACTAAGTACAATTTACTTTCTCTTTCCTTCAACTTTTAGTATTCGAGCATTGTCTTTTAGAATCTTATTTCAACTATTCATTACTTATTTACTTTAGATTTTACTTCATTCGACTATTCCTTTAGCTTTTACAATTCGTGATTTTTTATTTGGTGTAAACAATTTTCTCCAAAACCCACCTTATTTGACCTTATTTCACCTTATTTGAACCCCAACTACAAATACTCTTGGGTACTGTCTATGTTAGCAGTAAAATTTTAACATTCATAATATCTGGTAGCTGATAAATTACTTCACAATAAGGATTTCTTATTTTGTGTAAGTACTAGTCTTGTTATTATCTTTGGTTAAAAATATAGTCAACTTAAGTATTGTACATGTTTGTTTTCATATAAATTATTTATATACATTTGATCTGATAATAGAACAAGTACTAAATGGATAAGAGTTGAATGCAAAAGTCAAGATTAAATCAAGAGTACAGAAATGGAGTGAAAATTTTTCTTAATTTTGCATTTAAGAATACAAGTGAAGATAATATGATATTATGCTTATGTGTGAAGTGTGCTAATATCGAGTGACAAATGTGTTAAATTATTTTTTAACATTTAATTTGTATTGAATTTCTTTTGGGATATGTTAATTGATATTTTCATGGAGAGTCCATACTGTCAATGTCTTCCACTAGAGTTTCTTCAACTTTAAGGGCTTTCCAACACCAATATGATCCTTTTATAGTAGATGATATTGAAAGCATATTGCAAGATACTTTTAACATTCATAACCAACATTTTCATAATCCTTCTCCCTAAAATGAAGGATTTAATGACTCCAATGTTGAAATAAATGAATTTGGTGAACTTGGGATAGGTGTATATGACCAACAACCTAGAGGAGAAGCATCAAAATTTTATAGGTTACTTTGAGGATATGAATGAAAAACTTTTTCAGAGATCAAAACATTCAAAGTTATCTTTCTATGTTCATCCTTTTCACTTGAAATGCTTGTGGATGGATGGAAAACTTTTTGACTTTATTATTAGAGTTTATGAAAAAAAATGTTTCATTTTGTAAAAATCCCTGAATCTTGTAAGGAATCAAAGAAGATAATCAAGGATTTAGGTCTTGGGTATGAGAAAATTCATAATTGTCCCAATGATTGCATGTTGTACGAGAGGGATAGAAAAAATCAAGAATCTTGTTAGTTATGTAGTATTTCTCATTGGGTGGATAAAAACCTTGATGAAAGGTTGAATAAGGATGGTGATAAGGTATGTGTCAAAAAAAAGCCTGTTAAGATTTTATGCTATTTTTCATTAATACCAAGACTTCAATGACTCTTCATGTCTTTCAAAAATATAGATTCAATGAGGTGACATCATGAGAAGCAAACGGATGATGGATCATTGAGGCATCTTACAGATTCTTTGGCATAAAAATCATTTTATTTTAGGTTTTCAAACTTTGCATTTGATCCTTAAAATGTTATGTTTGGATCAGAATCTGATGGATTTAACCCATTCAAAATGATAAGTACTTCTTATAGTACTTGGCCAGTTGTATTAATTCCTTACAATTTACCACCTTGGATTGCTATGAAGTAACAGTCATTTATATTGTCTATGATAATTCTTGGAGAAAAAAGTTCAGGTAATGATATAGACATCTGTTTACAACCTCTTATTAAAGAGTTAAAGTAATTATGGGAATGAGTTAAGACCTATGATGCATCAAAAGAAAAAAACTTCAATATGCATGCTGCTTTATTATGGACTATCAACGATTTTCTTACTTATACGAATTTATCTGATTAGAGTACAAAAGGTTGTTATGCTTGTCCATGTTATGTTGCACAAACATGTTCGACGTTGTTACCTAATGGTAGGAAGTTCTATTATATGGGACATCATCAATAGTTAGATGATAATCATCGATTTAGATTCTGAAAACATCTTTTTGATGGAACTGAAGAGTTGAGGAGACCGCTTTTACCCATTAGTGTGTCTAATATCTTATCAAAGTTAAAAGATATCAATTTCACTTATGAAAAAATGACTTCATCAAGAAAAAGAGCATCTTTAAAGGTGTTTGGCCTTGTATTACACAAGTTAGTGATACTTATACTGAAGTTGGTGATATTGATGTTTAAAGTGATAAAGAGGATGATGAAACAGATGACTCCAATGAGTCTGAGTTATGGAAAAAAATTATCTTTTTTTAGTTGTCTTATTAGGAATATAATTTATTACGCCATAACCTTGATTTGATGCACATAGAAAAAATGTTTGCGAAAATTTTATTGGGACAATTCTCAATGTGAATAGAAGATCCAAAGATGACTTAAAGAGTCAGCTTGACCTAGTTGATATGGAGATTCACCCTGAACTTTATTCGAAGTTGCTTCTTAATGGCAAATATCGATTGTCTGCTGCTTATTTTAGGATTTCTAAAGCTGAAAATGATGTGTTTTGCATTTTGAAAAATGTCAAAGTTCTGGATGGTTATACGTCAAATATTTTGAGATGTGTGAATCTGAAGGAGCAAAAACTTTTTTCATTGAAGTCACATGATTATCACATTTTGATGCAAGACTTACTTCCAATTGCTTTATGTTCATCAATGTTAAAGCAAGTCACTTCTGTGGTAATTGAATTGAGTAACATATGTAAATCTCTATGTTAGAAATGTATGAATGTGGAAGACTTTGACAAACTTCAAGATTAAGTCGTGATTACTTTATGCCATTTAGAGAAGATTTTTCCTCCAAACTTCTTCACTATTATGATGCATTTGATTTTCCACCTTTCATATGAAGCAAAAGTCAGTGGCTCAGTTTATTATCGATTAATGTATCATATTGAAAGGTATTATTTGTTAATAGATTGATTATGTTTTTATTTATGATCAAGCCACTCTACTTAAAATAATATATGACTAATGTTTTATGCTATAGGTTTTTGGGGAGGTTAAAATCTTATTATCGCAACAAACGCTATCCAGAAGATTCTATTGCTCAAAGATATTTAGCAGAAGAGTGTATGACATTTTGTTCTCGTTATTTGAAAGATATTGAAATGTTCGAGAAATGTTGGTATGCAGCATACAGACTCTGCCTATAATTATCTTTTTCAAAGTTTTGGACAACTAATAGGCAAAGCTGAATTGGTGGAGTTAGATGATAAATCTTGGGTACAAGCAAATCGATATGTTTTTTTTCATCATGACTTAATTGAATTATTTCGCACATAAGTTTTTTAGTAAGGAAATTATTTATTGCATTAAGCATAATTTATTGTCTTTTTTTTTATTGTTAATACTTTATCATGATGCTTTATAGTAAGTATAGAAATAATTTGAAAGATCTTTCACATTATCGATGATTAAACTCTTGAGAGCTTGATAAGTTGTTGTCTGACAACTTTTATGAATGGTTAGGAGGAACTATAAGTAATGCATACTTCCCATTATGAGAAATCTACATAGAATGCTTACGGTATCACTAACATTAATAACATATATATATTTATTCCACTTTTATAGGTTTGGAGTGGAAGGCTTGTGAGTGAAAAGGTGAAGAGTCTTTCACACAGTCCAAATAGGATTGTGAAATGATGTAAAGGTTTCATCATCAATGGATTTAGATTTCACACTAAATCCCATGAGAGATGTAGAAGTACACAAAATTTAAGAGTTGTTGTGGCTTCATCAACTACTAGAATCAACTACTAGCTATGCTAGTGCTAAAGACACAAACCTTTTAGAGGGAAATGTTAACATTATGGCATGATTAATGACATCATTGAGTTGGATTATTATGGCAAGTGGAAAGTTGGTTTGTTGTTCTTTGAAACACACCTAGAGACTTATTTGATATGGGGTTAGATACCAGAGATGATATTGAACAAAGAACTAAATGTTATCCTTTTGCTGAACAAAACTTTGATGAAAATATCTCCAGTATCTATGCTCAATGGGTCCATAAAGATGTTATTGAAGGCATTTATGAACCATGAAATGGTGCATCTATAATTTATAATTCGAGTGTTTAAAACATAATGCAGTAAATGATTGTATGTAATTAATGTCACATTCGCTATTGTATAATTATTGTATTCTAAATCATACATTATCTTTTGATTTAATTAAATTGATATGTTCTTTATATATCATAGGTTTTGATTTCTTAACTTCCCAATGTCTTTATATATGTTCTAAACTAATATTTTTTCTATATTCGCTTTTATGATGTAGGTAAGCTATAATGCGAAAGAGTAGGTTGAAAGGAAAATATATCAAATATTAGTTCAGAACCATCTGCGGCACCTGTAGATATTGGCTATGGACTGAATCCTTTTGAGGGAAATGAACATACTGTCAGATATAACTCCATCACTTTTAACCCTTTAACTAATATTAGATCGGGCAATACGGAAGGTCCAGGTTTGAATAGTACCCCATCAATTGATTATGCTTTAAATTTGAATGCAGGTATGATATACCCTAATTTTAGAATTTGAGTATAATGATAAAAGTATTACGATTTTACAAATTTATTTTTTTATTTGTTGCAGTTGATAACAATGGTCAACAGAGGATCAGAGGCTGAACAACTTTAAAAGAATTGTTTGCACTACCTCCTAACGAGCGTATTGTAGTATCTGCAAACTCTGATAGGTAACCAATTGGTGAAGAGGCTCAACTGTTAGCTAAATTTTTAGGCATGCTAGCCTGTAATGGAATGAATTACCTATTCATTATGAAACATGGCATAAAGTTCCAAAAGAAGTTAAGGCCGATGCTTTAAATTTTATTGAGGTACTAGTATAATTAATTAGATATAAAATTTTTTTATTTTACATTTTGTTTACTTATTCAAACTTTTCTTATTGTATTATTACAGTCAAGATTTGTACTTGAAATGCCAATTTTATTTGTGCTTAAGTCATTGGGAAAGAAATGGAAAGATTATAAGCATAGTTTGAAGAATAAGTATTTCGATTGAAATACTACTATAGAGGCGATGATGGAAAATCTACCCTGTAATGTGATTTGGTGGCAATATGAACAATTAGTTAGATTTTGGTTCTCAAGAAAATAGAAGGTACTAATTTATAACTTTGTATAGTAGAATGAAATGATGAAAGTGTTTTATGGTTTAAGTTAGTAATATTTATATTTCTATCATATACGCAATTATTTTTTATGGCAGAAAAGAAAACAGATTAGGATTGGTAGCAGAAAGCAATAGAAATATAGCCACACAAGTGGATTAAAAAGTTTTGCAAGAAAGAAAAAAGAAATAGTAAGTTTATGATAATAAACTTATTCCAATGAATGAACTTTTTCTGCTGTTTAAAGGTAAATAAGCAAATTAACAATTATTGTTTTGTTTAATAGTTTTGATAGTTTCAATACATGATATTAAACTTATCTAAAGCTTTGAATTTATTTGACACGGATGATATGTATGAAAAAGTTATTGTTTACGTATATTTAGGTAAAAATATAAATTTGTTGTTATCGTTGTATTTTAACAGTTTGGATAACTTCAATACTTGATATTAAACTTGTCTGATTGATTGACCTTGGTTTCTACAGTTGATATGGGAGAAAACGTTGTCGTTTATGTCTATTTGGGACTATTTTTGCATATAAAAGGCAAATATACAAATTAAATTTTTGGATGGCTTTCAACATATTGAATGGCTTCAATCCATGATATTAAATTGGGAGAAAATAATTGAATTTGGTTTCCATGGCCGATATGTGTGAAAGCCCAAAATGCTTTTATTGTTTACATATGTTTAATACTATAATGTTGTTATAGGGCCAAAATATAAATACATGATATTAAAATTATTCAAAATTTTAATACTTAATTGACAGGCTTGATATGCATGAATAAATTACGGTTGATATGTATCCTATCAAATAACATATGTTTTTGTATAGGAGATTGAGATGAGTAGTAAAATTGGACGAGTGGAACTTTTTCGCATAACACACATAAAAAAAACGGATCTTCCATCAATGTCGAAACATAAGAATATTTGTATCATCTATTTTAACAATGGTAAATATTTACTCTTTCTAACATATTATCAATTAATCATTAAACTTGATAGTTGTATATGACAAATTCACGGGAGAAAGCGAAAGAGAAAATGGCTACTAAGATTAAAGTAGCATCTGATGGTTCTCTTAACATGCAGGAAATGGAAAATCGAATATTCATAGAAGTTGGTGGAAAAGATAGGCATGGACAGGTTCGAGGCCTTGGATTGGGTCCAACACTATCTATCTACTATGAACATAGCTCTCAGCAAGTCAATCTTTGCGAGATATTTCAATATTAAGAGGAGAGTTACAAACTATGCAACAACATTTTTAGCAAATGAAAGTAGAAAGAGAACAAAAGTGTGCCAAAATTAAGGAAGACGTGCTAGAATGGACCAAGAGCATGCAAAATTTTAGTAGTTGCATGATCGATTCGATCATCTTATGAATTTTGTGCAACAACAATTTTCAAAAAATGATATTGGTATTCCACCAACTCAGGTATTATATTTAGCAAATATTTAAATTTTTAAATATAAAAAAAGCTTACAATAAAGTGTTAAAAATTGTATGGTATTATTCAATAGGTTATTAAGCACGCTAGTGACCAAGGTGGAAAATTTTTTTCATCAATTGGCAGCTAGCAAAATGTATGCAGTCATCCATTTCATACATTTTAATTTTTATTTTGTTAATGTATTAAAAATATTTGAATGTTATTATACTAATTATTAAACTTTGTATTAGTTAGATGTAAACATGAATTAAGTTTATATTAATTTTAGCTTCTGAATTTAGCTTTAATGAAAATAAAATTTATTAACAAAAATAAAAAAAAAATACATTTTTACATAATGGTGGCATTTGCATTCAACAACGTCGTTAAATGAATAATTTAGTGGCGTTTGTATCATAAAATGCCACTAAAAGTAGTGGTGCATTTACCAGTAAATACCGCTAGTTAAGTGACATTTTTTTATACAAACGCCACCAAAGTAACAATGTTTTTCTCATAAAAATGTCACTAAATTAGCGGCGTCTTAAAAATACAAAAGTTGCTAATATAAAGGCATTTTTCAAATACAAATGCCTTTAAAGTGGCAACATTTTTAGTTACAAACGCCACCAAAGCAATGGCATTTTTCTCATAAAAATGCCACTAATTTAATGGTGTCTCAATGATAGAAACGCCGCTAAAATGACGGCATTTTTATATATAAATGCTGTTAATATTGAGGTATTTTTTTGAAAACGTCACTATTTTTCTCGATACGTGTATAGTCAACACTCTAACTAGCATTTTTCACAAACGTCGTAAATCTTTTATTGACGTTTATAAACGCCGCTAAACATTAAAAAAACGTCACTAAAAACCAAAACTCTTGTAGTGTCAAGATGAAAAATAAAGGCCCATTCGACCTTATTGGAGTTCTTTACATGCAAATGGAAGCCCAACCATGTCATGCAAGCTTCTAACCATGTTATGGAAGCTAAAAACTATTGAAAAAAAAAGCCAAACCATGAAAGAAAGACAAAAATGGCTGCTGCAAGGAAAGCTATACATGGGACGTGGGAAGAGGCGGTAAAGCTAAAAACTAAAATAGCATACTGTATGGGGACATGGGGCATTTGTGGGCAGAAAATGGAGCGAAGAAAAATTGAAAAGAAAAGACCGAAAAGGAAGAAAAAAAGAAAGAAGACATGGGTGAAAAAACTATACATGCAAGAGAGAAGGTGGCAAACTAGAGATTGCATGGGATAGAATGTGAAAGCAAAAGAAAAAAAGAAAAAGAATGAACAAACAAATGCCAAAAAATAGAAAGAAAAACTGCCACTACAATAAATATAGTAATTTGTGACAATTTTTTTTAGAGATGCATTATATTTCGTCAAGCAAAGTATGTAAAAGATGACAAATAATATACTTCGTCTCACGTTTATATTGTTTTGATATTTTATACGACGATATATAAAATTGTCACATGATAACACCACCAAAATCTTGCTGTCAAATTTTACTGCCAAATTGATTTTGTGAGAAATTTTTTTTTAACGTTTTGGATTTTACGTGACGTTATAATTTTATCATCAATTTAAAATTTTATTTGTGACAACTTTTGTCTAATAGATTTTAAGTGGCTTTATTAATTTTTGTCACGAATTAAACATTTTAGTTAACTATTAATGACATTGCAGTTTCATCACATCAATGTATAGTGTTATATGACTAGAACATAAATGTTATAAATTTTAACACCAAATTTATTTGGTGAAAACTTTTTTTGTAATGTTTCTTATTTTAGGTGACGTTATAATTTTGTCAATAATTTAAAATTTTATCTATGACAAATTTTTTTGAAAGATTTTAAGTGACATTATTAATTTATGTCACAAATGAATACTTTAGTTAACTATTAATGACATTGCAATTTTGTCACATCAATATATGTTGTTATATGATGATAACATAAATGTCACAAAATTTTACAACCAAATTTATTTGGTGGGAAATTTTTTTGTCATATTTTAGAGTTTAGGTGACATTATAATTTTGTCATCGATTTAAAATTTTATCTGTGATGAATTTTATTTGATAGATTTTAGGTGACTTTATTAATGTATGTTACAAATTGAACACTTTAGTTAATTATTAATGATATTATAATTTCATCATGTTAATATATGGTGTTAAGGGAAAATAAATAAGAAATAGATAAAAAGGAAATGTGCAAAAAAAAAAAAAGCAAAAAAAATGAGGAAAAATGAAAATTTAAACTAAAAACCCAAAAGGGTAGTTTAAGTAAAAATGGAAACATGAAAATAATTTCATTTAAGGATCTCAGGGATATGGATAATGTTTGGCTCAAAGATCAAGAATATCAATGAAATGTGTTTTTGAGAAAGAATTCTGAGTTGAAGCTCAGAATTATCTAAACAATCATTGTTCTGGATGTTGATATCCCATTTAAATAGTCATAGCATTTTTCTTATTTTTTACCAAATGTGTATCCCCTGAATGAATTGAGAAAATGTATCATATTTATTATGAATTAGAATGATGATAAATAAGTGAATGATAATGTCCGTAAAAGGTACCTTTAAAAGAATCCAAGATTACAGAAGTGAAAGAAACTTGAGAAGTTAATTTGAAAATGGCAAATGAAATATCCTAGTGATGAGTACAATAATGATTGGCTAATATAACATGTGAGTCATGACTAGACAAGGAAAATAACATGGATCAATTTACGAAATTTGTTTTAAGATTATTAGTGCTAAGAAGTTAAGAAAGAATACATGAGATGGTGGAGTCTTTAGAACCTTGTTACCACAATGGGAATTTTATGGTATTAATTTAGTGACATCGACATTACATATATTGCGTTTACATTGTACATATATAATTTGATAAATATTTGAATCCTTGATAATTGCATTTACATAATAGTTAGGCCATGCATTTGCATCATGCAAAGAACATTTGAATCATAGTATGGCACTACTTATTATTTAACACAAGCATTTACACCATTTATTGAGAATTTGGATTGTTGCATTTGCATCATTTAAAATGCATTTCCATTATTTAAAATGCATTTCCATTATTTAAAATGCATTTCCATTATTATCATGATATTTGTCGTATACAAGAATTTGACTTTGGTTGGAGAAAATTTTTTACTTTCGAATTCTCGAATGAGGAAGATCTTTTATGATGAGATCTTTTAGACAAGGAAAACTTTTCAAAATTTTAAAGTTACAGAGTCTTTGTTTAAAAGAGCTTTTTTTCAAAAAAAAATCATGATATATAAGATATCTGGGCATAATCACTAAAGTTTTTTGAATGTGGAGCTTTAAAATTTTGGATGTGAAACCCTAAAATTTTTCGAATGAGAATTTTTGAAATTCTCAATGTGAAATACTAAAGTTTTTTTAATTTTAATATTTGAAATTCTCAAAGTGAATCCCTAAGTTTTTTGAATGAAGATCTTTAACTTTTAGGCATAAATCTCTGAAATTTTTGAATGAAAATATTTGAATTTTGGATGTGAGCCCTGAAATTTTTTATGTGAATCCATGAATTTTTCAAACATGAAACTTTAAATTTTGGATGTTAATCACTAACAAAAATCTTTTGAATGCGAATATTTGAATCTTGTATGTGAATTATAATTTACGAATATTTACAATGACGAAGTTGAAATTTTTGTGAATTTAAAAATTTTGCAAATCTTTAAATTTTTTACAAATTTAAAGATTTTACGAATCTTCAATTCATGTGAATCTAAAATTCTTACAAATTTTTGAGTTTTTGCAAATCTAAAAGTCTTGCAAAACTTTAAGTTTTTTATAATCTAAAAAGCTCGAGAATCGATAATTCTTGTGAATCTGAAATTTTTACGAATCTAAAATTTTTACAAATATAAAGTTCTTGTGAACATGAAATTCTTGCGAATATGAAAATTCTTGTAAATCTGAAAATTCTTACAAATCTAAAATTATTACAAATCTATAAATTCTTACAAATCTTTCATTCTTACAAATATGAGCTTTTGCGAATCTTTCATTCCTGTGAATCTAAGTTCTTGCAAATTTGAAAATTTTGCAAATTTTAGTTCTTACAAATCTGAAAGTCTAGTGAATCTTTGTATCTTATGAATCTTAGAGTCTTAGAATCTTTCAATGAAACCCTTTGAATCTTTGAAATGTTTTGTGAACTTTTGATTTAAAGTTTTTAAAATTGTTTAGCCTTTGTATAGAGGAACCCATTTTTTAATTTAAAGTTGTTTAGCCTCTATATAGAAGAGTTTATTTATTAATTTAAAGTTATTTAGCCTTTGTATAAAAGAGCCCATTTCTTATCTAAAGTTGTTTAACCTCTGTATAAAGGAGTTCATTTTGTTAAGCCTCTTTTTAAAGGAGTTACTTGAAGCTTTTAAGCTTTATGCTTCTATTTAAGGAAGTTTTTTTAAATTTTTCAAAAGTCACACGTTTATATTTAAAGGTTTTTTTTTTTTTTTAAATTTGACTGAACTGGATGCAATGGCTATCTATATTTTTACATCATTTCTGTTTCAAAGGAATATGCAAAGAAGGATAACTATAAATATCTCATTTCATTTGAAAATTTTTTCAAAATTGAAATCGGCCTTTTACTGTAAATTAGGCCTTGATTGAAATGCTTGAGCCTAAGGATTAAAAGCCTAAAAATTTTAATTTTTGTTTTAATCTTAGTCTTAATGTTGATTTTGGTTTTTAATTTTAGTTTTTACTATTTCTAGTAAAAAAAAGTCCAGTTAAAAAAAAAGGTCAAAAGTAAAAAAAAAAGTCAAAAGCAAAAAAAAGGGAAAAGGAAAAATCAGAAACAAGGATTATAGATTCAATCTTGGATTTGATCAAATCAAATCACACAAACAAAATTACAAAATTAATTCACATCAAAATAGAATCAAATCACAAAAAAAATCCAGTTGAATTAATTTTGTTTCCAAATTGAAAGGGATTCAATCCCTATAAAGGATGCACATAAATAGCAAGCACAGGGCAGGCATCAAGCAGACAAAAATCATAAAGAGGAAGGAATCAGGCAAGAAAACAAAAGCAATTAGCAATTAAAGCTATTTAATTTTTTTTTTGCATTTTGGTTCTTGGTTATTAGGAAAACAGTTTAAGGATTATTGGGGATTAAGTTCATAATTTTGATTCTGGGTTCTAATTCATATATGAGTTTTAGGTTTTGTTTGAAAATTTTGAGATTGTTTTAATTTTGGATTTTTATTATGGATTTTGGTTTTTTTGGGATCTAGGATTTTTGGATTTTTGCTAGGAATTTTTTGGGAACTTATTTAAATTTTTGAGGTTTTTTTTTTTTTAATTTCTGGCAAGTTTGAATTATTTTGATGGAGTACACAATGGCTGGAAGGGTTTTATGGTGGTTGGTATCTAGGTTCATCCAATTTTATAAAAAAGTTTGAATTTTTTGATAGCTTATTGAAGTTTTCAATGTCAGAATCTGGGTTAATTAGTTGGTTTGCTAGAAACTTTTGATTTTTACAGTTAAAGACCTAGAGAAAAGACATAGAGAAAAAGTGTATAGAGAGAAAGGAAATTGCAAATCTGAAGAAAAGACTTGGGATTTGGCTTTTACACCCAAGTCAATATGGTGCCATTTTGCAAAGATAGGATCTAGTTGACCCAACAATGACCCGTGCGCCTACTCACTTAGGATCCGACCCAATTGCAAGGTTTTGCCTTTATTTTTATTTTTATTTTATTTTCTAATTTTTTATTTTTATTTTCTTGTTTTATATTTATATTTATATTTTATTATTTATTTCTTTTAATTGTGATTGAATTAATAAAAAAAGAAAAAACTTGACGTAAATTATAATATATATTTTGCATGATTTTATGATATATTTGCATGATATGATTCTATATTTATTACATGATATAATTTTATATTTATTGCATGATATGATTATATATTTATTTGTATGATTATATTTAATTTGATTACATGATTATTAATATATTTAATTACATGATTATTAATATATTTATTTGTGCGATTATATTTGATTGCATGATTTTGTATGACTTATATTTGTATCATTAATTAATATCTACATTATATTTTATATTTTGTCTGATATTGCATTGCATGATTTGTTACATGATATATTGTATTATAGCATGATTATATTATTATTACATTATATTTTATATTATCGCATGATATTTATATTATTGCATTATTTGCATGATAATTTTTATTTATTTTAATTATTTTTTTTCTCAAAATAATAAAAATAGTTTTCATAAAATCCTACTAACATATTAAAACATAATCTTTGAAAGAAATTCTTACTAACATATTGGAAGATATTTCTAAAAATAAATTATTCTTTATAAAAATTAGATTTTGAATCTCTGATGATGGAATTACTAAAAACATTGCAAATAGCAATATCTATATAAAGTTCTAGGAGAGAAAATCTTTTTCTAAATTTTACAACATATTAGAAAATCTAGATAAGACTTTTCAATAGCAAGATTCTAAATCTTATTATCCCATATAAAAGTTTTTGTTTAAAAAAAATTAAAATGAATCCGACGATGGAGCTTCTTCAAAATGTGATAAATAATCTCCTTAAATACTCTTGAGGTGAGAAAATATTCTTAAATTATTACTAACATATTAGAGTAATTTAAGAAAAATTTTCAAAATTAAATTATTTGATAAATTATAAAGATATTTTTTAAGCTTTGATAACTTAAAATCAAACTGGTACCATCATTTAGATGAGCGCTATAAGAGTGTCATAACTTTCTTCATACATAACTGCACTCCCAAACTTTTATTTGTTCCAAAACTAAAATCTACTATTTAAAGATATCTAAGTTAAACTTAGAACTTCTCTTTAAAATGAGATAGATTGGATTAAGTGGCGAATCATACCTACACAAAAAAAAATTGATAACGACTCCTAAAGTATATGTCTAGCCATAAATCCATAGATTTATATGTTATGACAAACTTGATGGATGATTATTTATAGATTCTTTTCATCAAAGAGACAGTTACCATCATCAAAGAGACAATTACCACTTCCAACATAAATAACATGAAAATAGTGACAGACCATATCTAATTTTAAAAAGATAAATATTATCTTTTCAAATAGATATTAGATTCATTTCAAACTTAAATAAATTTAAAAGATAAATATCTAACACATGCCAATTTCTACATAGAATGCTAGCTATGCTATACAAACCATAATTAGTATCATTTAATGGAATTAAACTTAATTATGTAATTTTAAAAATTTAAGATTTTATTTACAATAAAATAAAAGATAATAGATTTATTTGCATTCAATAAAAAGATTGAGAGATTATATCCATTTAGTAAAAAAATTGAGGACATCTTTGGATATTAAGCCTCAAACATAAGAGCCTTTTACGGGTGTCATGGTTTGGGATGTGGGATTGAAAAATTTACTATTAATTGCTTATTAGTGAGCTATAGCAGTCCAAAATCATGGGCTGGGATTGAACAAATTAACAAGCCAATCCCACATGAAAAATGATAAACTAAAATAAAACAAAAATTTATAGCTTTTTCTTTCAATGTCAAAAAGAACATATTTGTATGAAAGCATAAAAAATACCATAGAATTTTTTTCTTTCATTGTCAAAAAAACATTACGTATGAAAGTCAAACTCCACTTATAGTATATAGCCGCATTTCAAACATAAATTGAGTGTGAAGGAGTCAACTGTGATGATCATGATTCAGGGAATGACTGTCTGAAAAGAAAATCCTGTGCAAACGCACCCCTCAAGATGGGAACATGCAGCTCGTAAATTAGTCCTAGAGAAAACAACAACCATTAAAACTTATCTAGAAATTTCTTTTATCATTGTCATAATGTCTAGATCCAGGGATCCATCGCTAGACATTGTCTTTAGGAGTCGTCACCAATTTTTTTTATCTAGGTGTGATTGGCCACCTAAAGAATCTATCATTTTAAGGAACACCTAAGCCTAAAGGTCCCTAAAAGAATAGGTTCAGGTCTAGTAACTAGAATAGGGTTTGAGAGTACAGTTACGTGTGAAGAAGGTTATAGCACCCTCACAACACCCATCGAAAGATGGTACCAACTTAATTTTATGTTATTCAATAAGCTTTAAAATTTTACCAAGTAATTAATTATTAAAAATTATTTTCAATTGACTTTAATACTTTTAGCAAAAAATTAAGAAAATTCTCTCACCTCAAAAGTATGCAAGGAAACTACTGTTTCACTTGCAGAGGCTTTATCGTTGGATTATTTAACATTAAAAAAAATTTAAAAAGGAAAAGAAATAAAATGAAAAAAAAAAGAATAATAATTCAGCTTTAGATATAAATCCTTTTCTCTTCAAAAACTCATTACTTTTGTACAAGAAAAATTGATACTTTCAACTTTTCCCCAAAATGTTTTTCTGAAACTTTAATTTTGAGAAAAATTGATACTTTTAACTTATCCTTAAAATGTTTTTTTTTAAGGAAAATTGGTACTTCCAACTTTTTTCCAAAATATGTTTTTGAAACTTTAATTTCGAAGAAAATTGATATTTTTAACTTTTCTTTAAAAATATATTTTTTTAGAATTTTATTTAAAAAAAAATCATTAAAAAAATAAAAAAATAAAAATAAAATAAGGAATACCAAATTATTCTACTTTAATCAATGAATAATAATAATAACAATAATAATAATAATAATAATAATAATAATAAATAAATAAATAAATAAACCTTTGGAATGGCTCGGCTCGGCTTAATGTGGCTCGACTCCAAAAAGATCGATGGCTCGGATGTGAGGCTCAACAGGAAAATGGCTTGGCTCGATTCGACTCGAACCTAGGCGGAGAAGCAGGTCGCTGGATCGGGTGCGCTACGGGTCTGGTCGGATCTTGGCAAAACGCGCAGATCTTGTGAGTTTACTAACGCAAAAACGACATCGTTTTGCGGAAGGTATATAAGGCTGAAACTCGATTTTTCTTCAGATTTCCCTTCATTTTTTCTCTCTCTTCCCTTCTTTTCTCCTCATTCTCTCTAAATAATCTCAGATTTTGGTTGAATGTTCTATCAAAATCTGAAAAAAGATGTCGAAAACTTCAAAGTTGGCCGAAAAATTCAAAGTTCGTCAAAAATTTCGTCAGATTCTAGAAAATTTTCAAAATTTTTAAAAAAAAACTCCAAAAAATTTGAAAAAATTTTTTAAAAAAATTCTAAAGACAATCTTGCTTCTATTTCTTCTCTCTATTGTGTTTTTTTCCATCCTGTGGGTTCTGTTTTAACACCTATTTATAAGAATTGATCAAAAGAATTTCTAATCAATCTCAATTTGCTATGGGATTTAGATTCAATTTTTTAATCCAATCTCACCTCTGCCAGCCCCCAAATTCACAGCAAAATACACTCCAATTTTTTTTATCCTAATCCCAACCGAAAATCAATCAAGATAAAATAAAAAAATACATATTAATAATTAATAGATAAATAATAAAAAAATATATTAATAAATAATAATAAAATAAAATAAAATAAAAATATAAAATGAGCTTACGCATTTGGACCAAGCCCAATTAATCCGAACCTGACCAAATTAAGTGTCTACAATCATTTAAAAAACCCATCTAAAAAAAACATGAAAATATACATAAGCACTCAGCAGTTGTTAAACATGAGTTTAATGCATGCTATATTATTTTTAATGGTGGAACCCATTAAGCTTAATTCAATATAACATTTGTTGCTTGCATTTAATGCACTAGTCTCCAAACACTAAATTCAACAAAGTTCTACATAAAAGAATTTTAGAATAATAAATTCTCCAATGACGACCCATTTTTATGATGCAAAGAAACCTAAAAGGTTCAATAACATGAATTAAAGTGTTGGAGCATGAAGACTTATTACCAAGTCAGTTTGTTGAAGGTTGCTTATGTTTTTCATGAGTACTATCCATAAGATGCTAGTGAAAATGGAAAATTGACGGCAAGACTACAAAAGCTGCAAAGATTGAAGATGACTACATGCATATCACTATATTTGATTTTGGATTATTACTTTACAAACCAAACGCCACCTTAAGACATGGATTTTCTTTGCAATCTGTGTTATTTCCTTGTATACTATTATCAAATTAATTATTGTCAGCCATATTCGTGTAAGGTTTATATGAACCGTACTGATCAGGATGAATTTATCAAGTATTTACAGCAATTGCTTAATTACATTCTGCTGCCTGGCAATCTACATTAATTCATATACAGTTTTCATTTTCTACTACAAAATTATGAATTAAGTTCTTATAGCATCAAAAGATCAGGGTATTGAAGAGTAGTACCAGCAGTTAGCTACACTTTCCTAGAAACTATAACAAAATATTTAGTGCAACGATCTTATTTATGTGAAGTTTAAACATCTGACTTTTCCACAAGCCTTAAGAAAGTAGACATATATATTAACAGCGAACTAATGCGCCCAAGTCAACTACATATAGTGGTTTGGACTTTTGTTAATCCAACAATACTGATTATTGCCCTTTCACCCAGCATTTCCTTTCTCTCCTTATATTGTGAGGGTTTTAAGAAAAATTACTCAGGTAAAGTTTGTACAAATGTGAAATCTAGGGTGAGTTGGCTGGTGGTGGAGCATAAAGGTCACTGCCCTTGGCCCTTTTGGCCCCTTTGGTTCCTCAATAGGTAAAAGCATTTATTTCATCCCAAAGATTATGACTTTCTGGTTGCCTCAGAAAATGGAATCATAATCATTATTGTTTTGAGAAAATGGGTTGACATCATTTGTTTTCTCACAGTATGAAAATTTTAAATTTTGAGCAAAAGTTACTAGTAGTATGTAGGATTCAAAGTGGATCATATTTTCAAAACAACCCAAACCCCCTCTCTAAAATTTTCAAAAATTTTAACCACAGGCAGGAGAAAACTTTGAAAGAAAAACCCTAAAAAGTTGAAACATACTTTCTGCCATGTGGCATATCACTTGAATATCCTCATTCCCCACTCCAGAAAGAAAAAATGGCTCCAAAATTTCAAAAGGGTCTGCCACCACCCAGCCGAAAAGAGGAAGGCTGTTTGTTTATGATTATCCTTTTCTATTCTTTTTCTGTGAAGTGAAATGACAGAAGCACTTCTTGATCGGTGGTGAAATCATATGCAGCAGGTTTATACCAGGAAAAAATGAAAAAATCGTGTCCTGTAAGTGACCAACCTGATAAGGCTTTTAAGACTAGACTGCTAAAGGAATTACCCAAAGCGAAATTTTCTAAAAGTTAAGTCCTCTAAAGTGCCTAACTTTATCAGGGTCAAACATAAAGTTAGCAAGAAATGGATTAAATGTTGATTCTTTCACTCTCATGCCTTTGCCATTTTATCATCAATTAATATTTGTGACCTTCTGATAAACAGTAAAACAACTCTTGATTACGTCAAACTAAGAATATATGCTTGCTTTACCCCTCTTAATTTGGAGGCTTGCACTAAATACAATTGTTAAGTGTTGTTATTCCACGTTTATCAAGACTTAAGCTTTCTATGAACTTATATTTAAGTTAGACCTTTTCATGTGGATTGATTTTAAATTGAATATTTAAAATGATATCAAAATTAGATCTATCTTATTGTTCCTACTTTATATTCATTTTAAGTTTATCACATGATAGGTCACTTTATCTTCAGTCTCCACGTAATAGGGCCTGTCAAGTGGTATTATCTCATATTTTTTAAATCTTGAGTTTTATGTGATTTTATATTTAATTTAGGTTTCTTCAGCTTAATTAATTTTAGGTTAAATTCTTAATATGAATAATATTATATCACGATAATTACAATTACAAATATTACATTAACATATCCTTAGCTTGATTCTCTTTTTAATTAGTGAGAATTACACAATTGAGAATACAAGAACTTTCTTATAACCTCGACGGTGTTAATTTTCTCTCATTTCGTGGATTACTTCAGATTTCAAGCTAAATACTGTTCTTTAACTTGTCTGCACTTAACTATTTCTATGTTTTAATCAAGATCAATATGTATTTCGTTGAGGTAACTAACACATACGGATTAATATTTATGTATTCTATAAACATGGTTTCAACTGCAAGCATGGACAAACGGCAACAATGAATGCTGTGTTGACCACTGAAGGTAGAAAGAATCCAATGCCTCATGTCATCATGTTGCCTCACGAAATCTTTGCATGGGGGTTAAGACAGATCAGCTCCAACAATGTCAAAAAACAATAATCACATGATTGCTTCTATTCCCTCAATTAACCTGAAATTAGGAAGGTTATCTGCTTTAGCTGAAGCAGGTAATTTACGATAGCCCTTTAAATGTCAATTTTGAGAGAATGTTTGTTTACTCAAAAAAGGAGAAGCTAGGGGGCATAGCTCATAACCAAAAGTGCCAGCAACGTAATTATCATTGTCATGGTATCGTCACCCTAATCATTATCTTCAATTTATATACATACATCATCATCTTCATGGTCATCATCATGTTTGCAGCCAGCCATCACGATGAACATCTCTCAATCGCAGCAAATTAACATGATATTTCTGGTGAAGTTTATGCGTGTTTTATATGTTTCAATGTATTAATAATTTCTATAATGAATGACAATTTAGTATAGTAATTACTGAGAAATCTTAATTATATTGGTATACCAAATAGCTCCCAGCTGTAACTAAATATTCAAAGAAATTTTCTTGCCTTTGAAATGTCAAAGCAGTGCAACCTAGCCAGGGCCTAGTGGACAATTTAAGGTTTAACATCAACATACAACAAGGACTGAAGTAGGTCCATATTGATTAAATGTCAAGCTTCCAAGCAAAACTATATTCTTTTTCAGAAAAAAAAAAAAACTGGTATAAAATTTAAGTTTGAGACCATAATTAATGAAATAACTCTGGTTGCAATGTCAAGCACAACTATCATGTCACAAATTTAAAAAAGGAATAACGTAGGAAAGGAGCATCTATTTGCACCCAATAATTACCCTCCACACTTCAATTTTTATTATAAAAATATCTTTAAATGAAATTACTTAATTAATCTTTAGTAAATTACCTTTCAGCCCTTCATATATCCATTTCTTCTTCTCTTCCCTTCCATACACTCATTTATTAAATTCCAAATTCTAGAACGAAACTTACCTATAACTGAATTATATGCATGTATGATATGTATATACATAACAACTTCAGCTGGATTTTTCTTCTTGGAAAGTTTCTATCAGTCATAGAATGTTGACTACTGCAATATTTTGAAGTTTCATACTTTTTTTCTTATGATATCTTAGAAACCTTCATTGCTTGCCAATGTATTTACAAAATTCTTGTAGTTGTGAACTGTTTTCATTTCACTTTCTATATTTCTTTTTTTTTTTTCTAAATTTCCTTCGCATCTTCCATATTTCTAATGGTGCTTATTCTAAACTTTTTTGAATTGAAGTTTTTAAGATGATCTTTAGAGGTAGGGTTTGAGGGGTTTAAGTTGAACCGAAAATGGAGAAAGAAATAGGTAAATGGGTGTGAGAAGTGTTTAGAAAAGAAATAAGATATGTGGTTAGTGGGTGTAATGGGTAAAAATTATTTTTAAGGTTTTGAAGTTGGGTGGGGAGACTAATTTTTGGGATTTAAATAGAAGCTATCAAGCAGGAATCACATAAAATTTGGTTTTAATATTATATTAAATATCTAATTTAAAATCAATTAATAATAAATAAAGTAATCCAACTTAAATATAAAATCACAAAAATTTAATATTTAATAAATATGAAATAGCATCACTTTAACATTTATGTTCTTTAATTTTTAAGATTTACCTAATGACGCATGCTAACTAAAGAAGTGTAAGAGGAGGAAATTAATCGTATGTAAAATTTTAACCATGTGAAATAAGGGGGAAAAAAGGAAAATGACAGAAGAATGGAATCTTATAGTGATGGAAAAGTCATCCCTAATTTTTCCCATTACCAATTTATCCTCAAATTGCTTTGAAACATGTGAAATGACTTTTTCATTTTAAACCTTAATTCCAGCTACAATAAGATCTTCATCGACAATAATATTAAAGTTAGTCCTGTAAGTCTTGTATGATCCTAGATACACTAATCACATATGTGTGCTCAAGTATATGTATAGACACCTCATTTTGGTTAGGGTTTAATATTCATTTTTATTTTATTTATAGTTTAGTTATCTTTTCAGTTTAACAATAAAAAATCTATTTTGTTGTGAGAAAAATGGATGTTATTAGAATTAGAGTTTGATTCAATCTTTAGAGGATAAATTTTAATTTCACAATAATACAAAAAATTGATCAAAAATGGAATTACAGTCAATCAAAAACTCCTTTAAGTGTTCCTATAAATAAATATACAAATAAAAAGAGAAGAACAAGTTCTGAAGAGTAGAAAAAGTAAAAAAAGGTAGTCAATAAGCAACCAAAAATTTTTTTGAAGGAAAACAAAGTTTTGTTAGAGATTTTTGGAAGGCTTTCGCGTAACTGAGTGTTTGACTAGGTTGAAAGGTGATTTAGGGGTCAAATTAGCCTTTTTTAATTTTTTTCTAGAATTTCTAGAAAATTTTGGAAATTTTTAGAATTTAGTTGAAGATTCTAGCAAAAAAATTCATGTTTTTCGATAGAAATCCTAGTTTCCAACGGAAATTCTAGCTTCTGGCGTGGAAATTCCCGAACCCAATGATCAAACCTAGGTTCCAGTAAAACTCTCGATGAAACTTTTGAGATTTCGATGCCGGTTTTCAGAATCTAGTGAAACCTCAACTGGAGTTCATATCTTTTTAGAGAGAAAATAGAGGGAAAAAGAAAGAGAGAGAAAAGGCTAGGAAAAATCTAATAAATTTTTTTTTATTTTTATAGTATTAGGAAATGACACCAATTTTTAGTTTTGAAATTCTTTAAGGTCCGTGTGTCAAACCAATTTGTAGTGCACCCGATCCAAATTTCCTAAGCTCTAATTGACTTTCTAGCCGAGTCGAACACCAGCTAAGCTACTCCAGTTTTCTATTTATTCCTTCAGTCGAGCCCTCTAACCATTAAAGTTGATCGATTTCCTTTGATTTGATATTTTATTTATTTATTATTTATAGTTTTATTTGTTTATTTGTTTAGTTTTTTTTTTTTTTGCAGGATTAAATTTTTAGAAAAGCTATAAAAATTATAAAATATATAAAATAGAAATATAAAATATAAAACTACATAAACAAGTTTAATAAAATTTTGGAAATGAATTAAAAATTACCCAATGATGAGATTTTTAAAAATTTCAAATGGTAAATTTTTTAAGAAATCTGTAAGTGAAAAATTCTCTAAATTTGACCCAAATAGTATATTAATTTAAATGAAATTTCAATAAAAGAAATTGTATAATTTTTTCAAATTAAAAATAAAAATTAAAAAAAGTTTGTGTGAAAATATTTGATAATTGTTCAATGATGAAATCTGAAGAAAAATTACAAATGATTGAATTTTTATGAGATTTTTAGGTGAAAATTTTTTTTTTTTTTTAAATTAGGCTCAAATGGTGAAAAATTTAGAAATAAAACATGTAAAATAAAAAATAAATTTCAAGAATGAAATTCTTAGTAATCGTAAATGAATGATTATCTAAGATATTTTTATATAAGAAAATATTTTTAATTTTGCCTAAATGGTGGAAGGATTAAATATATTTTCAATAAAACAAAAATTTAACAAAAAAAATAAATGATTAAGGTTTTCTGATGATAGAGCTTTTCTAGGAAATAAATGAGATTATTAAATATTCTTAAAATAAAATTTTTTTTTTAAATTCTACAAAATTGATGAAAAAATTTTAAAAGTTATTTTCAATATTTAAATATTAAAATAAAGACCATAAAACCAAGATGATTACTAGCTTAATTTAAAATTAAATGGTATCATCTTAGGATAGGTATTTTGGAGGTACTATAACCTTTCTCACACGTAATCGAACTCCCAAATCTAGTTCTATTCAGAAAGTCAGAGCATATTCTTTAGAGATCTTTAGTCAAGCTTAAGAGCTTTTTAAAAAGATAAATTCATTAGGTGACCAATCACACCTATATAAAAAATTGATGATGACTCATCTTATTAAATTTAGTTATAATTTTAAAGATCTATATATTATGATAAGATCGAAAAAGAAGAAAAAAAAACTTGAATATAGATTATATTTGCTTCTTTTTAAGGGAAACAACCGCTATCACTTGATTAGGGGTACAGGCGTACAGCCATTCAATTCCAAGGTTCCTCATCATCAAAACTGAGGTTCTCAAATTCATAGGGAGCAGTTAAAAATGTCAAACTTGAATGAGGGCGATGAAAGTAACTATGAATATCTTTTTTTTTTGCTAAGTCAGAAGTTGGTTTTATTGAAGAAATCAAAACGTAGACCAAGGAGCATAACTCCACAACAGGAACAAAAGCAACTATGAATATCTATACGAGTAAGGATCAAAGATTTGCCATAGGAAAAAAGAAGGGGGAATACTAGTGTTATACATTCATGGCATAACTCTAGGGATTAGGGTTATTAGTCATAGCATTGTAACAATGGGAAAATTTTAGATGAAATTCCTTGAATAAAATTCATAAAATTCTCAACTAAAAACGATTAACTAAAAATAAAAAAATTAAAATTATTAAATTAAAAAATCTCATTAAATATATTAAGTGTGCAAAATTTAAAAAAATTTTAATAAATTTTGATATATATTTTTAGATAAATATTTTTAATAAAAATATTGATAGAATATTTACTTTTGAATAAGTATCGATTAAATTTGAATTATATATATATATATATATATAATATTTTTAATAATTTATTTTACATCTTTTTTATTTTCACATTAAATTTTATCAATTTATCGGTTTGAATTTTTTATTAAAATTTTTATTAAATCATTTTTAAGAAAAAATTTCACAAATTTCACTTAAATAATTTCATATAAGTTTTCTCCTGTAACATTCCCCTTTTTAATTCACAAATAATAAAAAAAAAATTCCCATTTTTTATTAAGTGTTCGGAGAAAAGGGTTAACCACTAGCACCAGCCTAATCCATTAATCTTCTGTTATCCAAACAGTTATCTAGGCCTAAGTAAGTATGCTAGTACAGAAAAATATTATGTAGAGAGATTTCAATCTGTTGGGTTAAGACCGAAAAGAAAAAAAAGGTTGCTTTGGCTGGCGTCCATGATAACTTTCTTCATGTGAAAGAAGGAAATAAAGCATAAACCCTCTCTGGTAAAATACTCAATAAGCACGCAAATCTTTGGGATATTTATCTCTGTATTCAGAGACAAAGCCCCCCCAAAAAAACCCCTGCAGCAATCATCATGTCTTCTCCCCTCTGCTTCCTCTCATCATTATCCCCTCGCTTTCATCATCGCCACTCCATCTTTTGCTATCTACCAACCGCACCAAAACTACCGCCTTCCAGGTTCAGCACCCCTCCAACCAAGCTTGGAAGATCAAGAAAGAGAAGGAAGAAAGAGGAGGCTTAGATATGATATGAAGATGGGTTCACTCAAGAAGAAGAAAAGAAAACCTACCCTCTACCACTCCTTTCATGCCTTTTCACTCGCAGTCTAATCTGAGTTAAGGGTTTTCTGATCTCTTCTTTATCAAAAAAGGATTTTAATGTCAAATACCTATTTTCTTCCAATTTTCTCTTCTTTCTTGGGGAATTGAAGCATCATGGTCCGATTATTTGCTACATATCAACAAAAATCTAATACCACCACTACTACACAAGTTTGGGAGCTGTTCCTTTTATTTCTGTATGGATTTTTCTTCGATTTTAACATCTAAAATCATATCTAAGCTTGAAGCAGACTTGTTCGGCTTTGGTTTTGGTGATTGAAGATGGCATGAATTAATATTATGTTATTCATGTGTGTTCTTATGCTATATGCAGAAGTATAAGTATCAAATCATGATCTCTCTCTCTCTCTCTCTCTCTCTCTCTATATATATATATATATATATATATATATATCTGTTGCCGTGAATTTTAATAATTCTTAAGTAATTTCCTTGTGATGTATCTGGATTTTGATATGTATGGCAATAAATGCTGCTCTTGATTGGATGAGCAGCTGAAATACTGTTCTCTTTTTGAATGTTAATATCAAATTTTATATATACTCATATACTTTAGTGAATCTCTTCTATTAGGGTTTTATACATGTTCCTTTTGGTTTGTGTGATTTTTATATATTTAATCCTTGTTAAACGTAATTTATATGGTAGTACAAAACCAGGAGACCTAGCCATGGCAAGCTTAGCTCACCATTCATGGGGTAGTAATAATATTTTTTTTACTACTTTCTTCTTTCCAAACATTTTCATCCATGTGAAGCAAATATAGGTTTTTACCAAATCAAATAACAATTAATTTCAAATAATTATTGTCAATTTGTCATAACTAGACTTATTTTTTTTTAACAAAAAAAGTTGTGGTTTGAGAAAAAGATTACAGATATTGGGATTTAAACTTTAAATTTACTGCATATAGTATTATCTAACATATAATAAATATTCAATATCTAATAATTTTATATTTAAGTTGAGTCCTTATGTTTACTGTCAATTGATTTTAAGTTAGATGTTTAACAATTACATGAACTAATTTGATTAAGTCTCGGATTTCTTGCTAGGCTTTTGACATATTTGTTGTGAGGGGATTGTTCACATCGCACAAATGGATGGAATTAGATTTCTTCCTTTTATCATTTTTGTTTTGGAGGGGGGGGGGGGGGGGGGAAGGGATTTCTGTTCATTTTTGTCTCTAGAACCCCAATGCAATGAAATATGGAATATTTTCTGTATGTTTGGCTCTTTTCCCTTGCTGAAACGCTGATCCCATCCAATATGTAAGAGGTGACTTCATCACACCTTCTTTTTCACTGTAAGACTTTTTGATTAATCATTTTTTTTTCTTTTAGGCTTATAGGCTATTAAAATTATCAAAATTAAAGCACAATTTTGCAACTGTTTTAAGGGGCCCGGATGGTTAATCATGCATGTGTGACTGGTCTTTGAGTCAAGATTAATTAGTTCTCCTTGCTTTAGTTGACTCCGAAGGAGAGTGCATCCTCGAAATTTAACTAGAAGACACTATATATTTATATATAGTATGTGTCTGTGTGTGAGCTGTTGAGCACAATTGGTAATGGTAATGGTGCTAAATTTCGTACAATGGTTAGCCCAAATGCTTATAATATCACTTATTTTAAGTCAAATGCTCATAATGATTTATGTCATTAATCCAGATTTTAGCACATATACAACTCAATCAATATTAAATATCTTAATATAAAAAAATTATTTGATGCACTAATAGTAGAGTTTTTCAACTCCACAAACGAAATTAAAATAATGACACATGTCTCATTCTTTTTTAAATTAATTTTTTATTTTTTATTTTTGTTTTTAAATATACATTAAAAGGTAAGTGAGATTAAAATAGTGATACGTGTTCCACTTCTTTTTTAAATTAGTTTTTAATTTTTAAAAAAAAAATACATATAACCATCTTAACCTTATTTGTGAAGTAAAAAAATTCTACTCTCAGTATATTTGATAATTTCTCTTGAATATATAAATGTAACCTTGTTTTTCTACTTTTCTTTTTCTTGTGGTGATCTATTCCCAGATAAAAACTTATAATTCATATTATAAAAATATGCATATATAATTATGGATGAAACTTTAATTTAGTGGTAAGGAGAAGGTTTAGAATCATGAGGTTCTAGATTCATATCCGATTGTGTATGAATTTAGTTGTCTATTTCTAGTTTATTAATTGATTATTAAGTGATATATTATATGTGAATGTAATAATTAAGGAATGCATAATAGTAAATAGAAAGTGATATATTAATTGCATGTATAAAGTGTCGATATAAAGATCCAAACAAAGTTAGTGAGAAAGATATCTTACATATATAGTTGCATTCATCCATTTTTGTTGAAGCTCCAATTTTCTTAATTTTTTTCATTATTCATTTTCACGTTAAAATATAAAATATGGCATGTACATAAATTAAATTTATCATATCAATTTCCTATTCTTCTATAGTTATCGTTTGAGTCCCTAATATCTTTACAATAAATTGAACCCTTACTTGAATGAAAATTTTAATATTGTTGACTTTTCATGCCAATTAAAATAAAATTATCTCGTGAAAAAATTCACATAGAATAAATATTGCTATATGTTTTCATAACATTTAAGTCCAAGAACATGTTTATTAGACATAAAAAATATGAAATTATCACCAATTTTTTTTTTAGTTAGGTGTGATTGGTCACATATATAAATTTATTATTTTTAAGATTATCATAAACTTAAACTAAAGATCCCTAAAAAAGAATAAGTTCTAATTTATATAACAGAATTAGATTCAGGAGTTAATTAAGTAAAGGGAATGTTAACGCCCATAAATTGATATCAAATTAATCTTATGTTATCTTGTTTAAGCCTTAATAAAAAATTATTTTTATTAATTTAATATTTAAATACTAAAAAAAAGTCGTTAGGCTTTCACTAAAAAAATTTTTTCTTCACCTCAAGAGTATTCAAGATAAATTCATTATTTACTCAAAAAACAAAACTATATCATTAGATTTATTAAATATCTTATGTAAAAAAAAAACAATTTATTCACAACCATTTTATTTATAAATATTAATTTCATAAAAAAATTTCATAAATATCATAGAAAAATAGTATAAAATATCATGCAAAAAAATCATAAAAAAATCATGCAAAAACAATTATGCGATTATATCATAATAAAAATATGCAATCATATCATAATAAAATCATGTAAAAATATCATAATAAAAAATGATAAAATTAAAAAATTAAAAATTCAAAGTTTCTTTTTTTTTCTTTTTCATTACTTCTAATTTAAATCAAAATTAAAATAAGGAAAAAATTTTTAAATACTAAAACAAAAAGAAGTGCTAAAATAAGAAAAATAGAAAATCAGAAATAAAAAAGGACTACCTATGATTCGAGTTAAGTTAAGAACCGAGTTGACATGCAGAGCTCCATAGGTCGACCCTAGGTTAGAAATCTTTAAATGCCAAAACGATATCGTTTTGTCTTGGGTATAAAAGTCAAATCTTCTTTTTTCCCTTCACTTTTCCTCTTTTTTTCTCTCTCTTCTTTCTCTCTCTCTTCTTTCTCTCTAGAATAATCAAACGAAAAATTTTACCAATCTCAAAATCTAATCGAAAACCCAAATTCCAGCATTGAAAAATTCAACTATTCGTTGAAAAATTCAACCCTTACCCAAAAAATTTCCAAAAACCTAAAAACTGATGAATCTCTCTGCTCGCATCCACTGTCAATCTTGTCAAAAAATTTAAAAATTCAGAAAAAAAATAAAAAATTTCAAAAAAATTTTTCAAAAATCTTAAAAAACTTGAAATCCAAAGAAAAATCCCAAACCACTTCCTAAAACAAAACAATCAAACAAAACCCAAATATCAAATTAACCCAAAAAACCTTTCTCAAAAATTTTCAAAAGTGGAAAACCTTTTGGTTTCTGTGTTGTTTTTTCTTTACTATGAATTACTTGTGTTTTCTTTCTATTTGTGCTTGATTATTGCTTGTTGATTGTTTGTGCTTGGAATCACTCTCTATATATAGGAATTAAATCTCTTTTAATTTGAAAAAAAAATCAATGAACCGAATCTAACAAGATCAAGCTTTTAACACTTTCTAATCTTTTTGCTTTTTTAAGTGAATTGGAGCAAGTAATTCCATATTTAAATTCAACCTTTAATTTTGAAATCTAAATAAAATCTAAATAAAATTTAAAAATTTCAATTCCCAACTTCATCTCTACAAACTTCAATCCCGGTTTTCTCTATTTTTTATTTTTTTACTTTTGATTCTTTGACTTAAAAAAAATAAAATAAAACAAATAACTTTTGGACCATTTGGTTTGGGCTCAAAATCTACCTTTTTGATTAAGGCCTAAGTGAACAATTTTGAAGTCCATTACCAACATAAAATTTGAAGTCCCTTTAACATAAAAAAAATTTTCGTATAAAATGAGATGTCAACACAAATCATTTTTTAACTTATGTTAAATTTGTTTTAACACGTGCCTTTTTTTTTTTTTTTGCATAAATCCATAAAATTTTCACATCATTTATGCCACGCGATAATTTCTTCTAAGTAGATAAAAAGAATTAACAATGTTAAAATTTTCATCTAAATAATGTTTTAATTGATTGTAAATTAAAAACTCGATTTATTATAATATAATGATAGGAGCTCAATATAATATATTTAATTAAGTACAAAGGTTTTTTTTTTAGCCTATTCGTAACCATTTCAAAAATGATGTCGTAATTCCAATCAATTTGCTGCTCGAGTAACTGCTATAGTAGAACTTGTGCAAAAGACTCTTTATCTTTATCATAGAAATAGATTAAGATGAAAATATTTATCCAAATACTTGCCTAATATATGATTGTGTTCTGCCGGTTTTGTTAAAATTGAAATTATGCTTGATAAGTTCTTGAATTATTTTTTTCCAAATATAGTTAAATTTACCAATCTATTTGTAGTGATGATTGATGATTAATTCAATTTATTATTCATTTTAAACCAGTGTAACCTTAATTCTATAGTTTTAATTTGGTTCAAATGTTTAAGATTTAACAATACGTAATATTCGATGGATTTTTTTTATATACTTTTAAATTTATTTTTTAATTAAATCATATATATATATATATATATTATATTACAACATACATAGTTATCAAATAAAAATTACTGACGTGGACGCTTACGTGGATAGTTTCTTTTTTCGATATGTAAGATAAATCTCAAAACTTCTTATTATGATGATATATAAGATATTTATTAATTTTAAATTATTTATAAAAAATATATTTTAAAAATTACTAAATTATCTAAAATTTTAAAATTTAATCAAAAATCAATTTAAATTCTAATGAAATTCTTTTATCATGTATATTACTTAATTTAAAATCAAATTTAAAATAACTTACCTTTTCTAATTTATCTACAATTAACATAAGTATTTAATTACTATAACAAACTTAAATTAAACTATGAAATATTAATGCATCTAAATTTGGGGACAATTAATCTAAATATGTATTATATATGTTTTTCTCGTGCATGTACCCACAAAAAGATATTTTATATGTTTCATTATGCCAGAAAAAATTAAAATTTATGTTTTTCAGTTAAACAAGTAATAAATCTTTAATCATGTTACTCATGAGCAACTTAAATAAAAATATATATTTTATTGTTTGAAGCCTTAATAAGTATTTTGTTTTTTATACATATAGTTTGGGGCATGCTTTACTAGATAAAAAAAATGAAAATAGTGGGCAAAGTATGAACTTGTGTCAAGCCACTTTGCAAATAGTAAAGTAAGTGTATTACTTTTAAAAGTTATCAAAATTATGTAAGATAAATTTTTTTGTCATAAAAAAATGCTTAAAAAAGAAGAAGATAAGTGTAAGTATTCTAACTTATTATTTTTAAATGATTGTATGTGGTAATGACTAATGTAATATCAGATAAAGGTATTAAGATATAAAACATCCGAAAAACTATTAGATAAAGATATAAAATACTAAAATTTAAATATTATTTATAGATAAATTTATTATTTGAATAAAATCTATCTATTATAGAGCTCGATTCTTTACTGTTTTTCCATTCAATTTATTTTCCAAATAATACTCCATCTTCTCATAGATTTTAGCATTACTTTTTTATTGCTCTTCCAATTTAGGTGAATTTATTTTTTTCTTCTCACAGGCTTTCGTATTACTATATATTATCATTTTCACATCATGTTATTAAAATGCACATTGCTTTCTTTCCATGGGAATTAAAATTACAAATTTTCTTACGTTCTAAATAAACAATATTTACTATTTACTTGACAGTTTTGGCCAAAAGAAGCTGCAATTTTGAGACAATAACTTTAGAAGTTGCAAGAAAACCATTGGTACATCTTTCTCTCTAAGCTTAAAATTCCATTATGTCTTCTAAAAGATGTTTCTTATCTAAAAACAAAATTTTAATTGAAATTTCAATTGTATAGTCTAAATAACTTGGTTGCAAAAAAGATAGAAAAGTAACAAGACAACTAGCTTTTAAACATTTTCATCATAGTCTAGATAATAGAGGGCAGCTAGAAAATGTAGAACAATACCAAAATTAGTAAAGTAACACTCGAATACATATGTTAAAAAAAAAACCTTATAGATAATTTGAGGAGCCTTAGATCTAGACGAATTTGACAATAGACAACTCTTAACATGTTCAAGAATAGACATTTGAACACCAACAACTCTGTCAATCAACCTTTTCAAAAATTCTAAAAATATTTGCTGAAATGCTTCACATAAAGAGCCTAGCAGAGCAAAGAGGTCTTCAACCAATATTACCGCTTTCAAATATCTAAACTCTTTTGGGGAATTTAAAAAATTTACCTGATTTTACTTTTTATCAAATTCTAACCAAACATAAATCAGATCAAAATTGACAACAACCTTAAATCAATCTGAAGTTTTAAAATTCAAAGTAACTTTAAGTATTTTGCTGTTTCATTGGATTATTAAATTATTTTTTTCTTTAAAAAAAAACCTCTAAATAGCTGAACAAATAAACCTAAACAACAATTGCCACAAAAAAAATAAAAATAAAAAATCATAACTACACATGAAAAGTCTGGGACTTGCTATGGGACATGTTATAGCATATAGAAACGTCATTTTTCATTTTCTCAATCTACTTTGATGGGTTTGAATTTAAATCAACATAAAGGTTAATCCCTTCTTCTAAACTAACATGAAATTGAAAAGATAAAGGAGAAATAGTTGGAGCATTTATGGAGGAAAGAAAGACAGTCTCATTAAAACATGCAGCAATGTTGTGTCTTTATGCTCAATTTGAGGCATATCATTCATCTATCTATCTCTTGTGAGACTCAAATAATTTTATATTAAAGCATAGTGTTGGGAACTCTTTACTCTTAAAATCATTATTGTTGTAATGAGTAACAAACAAAGATTATGGTTTTTGCTGGTGTAGATACCCATCTGTGTTCTAGGCAAATTGAGGTCTAATTTATTTGCTATTATCATTTTATTAACATAGTATAGTGTGTTATTATATATTATAATGTTTTATAACAATATTATTGTATTATTATTAATATTATTATATAATATAGTACATTACATTAAGTATTATTATAGTATGTATTATTATATTGTACCATAGTATATTTGATTATTAGTATTATTATTATTATACCCTTATTATATTTTTATTACTATATTTATTATTATTATACCTTATATTATTATTATTATTATTATTATTATTATTATTATTATTATTATTAGTAGTAGTAGTAGTAGTATTTTATTTTATTTCTTTTTTCCTTTCTTATTTTGAATCTGACGTGAACTTTGGAATGGAAATTGAATCAATTTATCAGAAGATATGCTCAGTCAAAAGGGGTTTAATGACAAGATCACAAAAACTTTAATTTTGGACGTTAGGTAGAATCCAGCCCTAGATCATGCTTTGACAGAATTCAATTCCAAGATTCAAGCTTGGGATGATACTATTCATTTTCTAAAGATACTCTTAATGGCTGTCTATAAATTTGGCTCACAATAAAAAAAAATAGGACATAGTGAAAAAAGGGAAAAATTATTAATGTTAACAATTTTAGGAAATTTCTAGCAGTAGGGTTTTGATTTCAATTTTGAAAGGTTTTGTAATTCTGGGTTGGTGTTTAGATTTTTGGAGTTTAAAGAAAAGTTATGGGAAATTTTTAGAGCCTTCTGGGAAAATTTTGGGGTTTTTTTAGATTTTTTTAGTTTTTTGGGTTTTTAAATGAACATTTGAAGTTTCTAGTTGAATTCTTCGACGAAGGTTGAATTTTTTTGTGGGATTCCAACAAGCTTTTCAAAAACTGATGGGTTTTCTAATTTCAATTAAATTTTTTGGTGACTTTTTCAGAAACCAGTGGATTTTTTAATTTTCAGTTGAAGCCTTTGACTGTGTTTTTAGAGGATTTCTAGAAAAAAGTCAAAGTTTCTTGGTCTAGAAAGAGGGAGAGTAGGGTGATTCTGAGCAAATAACGTAAAGCCTAACTTTTATTTCACCTCTACATGATGTCGTTCTAGGCAACTTAGGATCCGCATGAACCTAATGGGATCCATGCCTCGACTTGCTTTAATCTGACCCGAATCGCAAGGTTTCCTTTTTTTTTTTTCATTTTTTTTCCAAATTTTATTTTATTTTATTTATCTTATTGTTTTGAATTTTTTTTATATTTTTATATTTTGATTTTTTTATTTATTTAGTAATTCAAAAAAAAAAGAAAAAATTTTTTTTTCCAAATAAGTTCATGGAATCCACTAAACTATTGGGAAATTTCATAAACTAGTTTTCAAAAATATATATATAAATAATAAAAAAAATTTATCCTCTAAACTATTAGAGGATTGCTGCAAATTGAGTTTTACCAAACTATTGGAAAACCTAATGAAATTCTTAAAAATTTTTACAAACCCTTTTACAATAAAATCTCACTAAACTATTAGGAGATCTGTTTTGAAGTAAGTTTTACCAAACTATTAAAAAACTTTACTAATTTTTCAAAATAAAACACTTTAATAAATTCAACAATTGAGCCTCTTTAGAGCGGGACACTAATCTCTATGAATACTCTTGAGGTGAGATAATTATCTTAAATTTTTTCCAAACTATTGGGACAATTTTAAGACTAATTATCAATATTTAATATTTTCGTAAAAGAATAAATATTTTAAAACTTGGATAATTTGAAATCAAACTGGTACCATTTTTGGATGGGCGCTGTGAGGGTGCTATAACCTTTCTTATGTGTAATCGTACCCCTGAATCTAAATTTGGTTTCATGGATCAGATATGATCAGGTGGCCAATCACACTTTAACAAAAAATATTGGTGGCAACTCCTCTAATCCATGTCTAGCGGTAGGTCTATGAATTTATACATTATGATAGTTTGGCGATTCTGCTGTGGACATATTGAAAGTTAAGCCAGTAAATGATTTCTTAGTATCCAAGCCTTGCTTAATAAATTTGAGATTTTTTTTTCTTTTCATTGTTTATACTTGCTTAATTATTTATTTATTTTCATTGCTTATACTTACTTAATTATTTATTTATTGTATATATGGCTCTCATTTATTTGCATGTGTATAACATAAGCTCTCCACCTGAGCTCTACCTTTAGGAAGGAGTAAAGTACCTATGCCCTTATGAGATTTCATATCTTCACATGGGCCCTTGAAACACTCTCATTCAAATTGAACCATTTCTACTTATAGCCTATGATAGGTGAGGATCGGTGTGCCTTACTAGTTTGTGATGGACGATGATGTAAAAAATAATTTGGAAACATTTTAGAATTAACCCAAACTGTATATAGTTAACCTTAAGAGCCCAACCATAGGTAGAGCCTTATCCTTCCACCATTTGTAGTCAATCCAAAATTCAAGGTCATGCTATTATCTTACTTGCTATATGGTGTTTATGTGTTTTATTATTGAAGTGACTAACTAATTTCCTTGTCTTCTTTTATTTCTTTTCTTCTTATGCATATTCATAAACATACTTACAGAATGCATAGCGTTCTTGCCTTAGAAGCCATTTCAACAAAAGCTCTCATGGATCTCACAGAATGTTAGGTTTGCACCTCATCTATACTTTTCAAATGTGACTCACCTATAGATGTGAAGTTAGAATTAGAAAAAAGGCAACAAAAAGAATGGGATTATTTGCCACCTAGTCATATCTTTACACTATCAAAGGTATTTCGCTTACTCTTCAAGCAAAATAATTTGAAAAGCCTATTAGGCATATGGAACAACATGACCCCTTCAAGGCAAGAAGCTTTTTGTCAAAAATTCAAGCATATTCCTTATCTCTTATCAGTAGAGGTTGACAACTCACTTATCAAAGCGATGTTACAATTTTGGGATCTTTCCTACCGTTGTTTCATTTTTAATGAGATTGATCTAGTAAAAATGATAGAGGAGTATTTGAATCTAGTGGGTATGCATCTACTATATCTAGATGGAATATATGTGAAAAAGAACAAATTAGGAAATTACAGGAAACTAGTTTAGATTCTAAGAGTGGGAAAAGAGATTATAGATTCATACATTTGAGAAAAAAGAGATTATAAAGGTATCCCATGAGAGGTTCTTCGAGATTTCATTGTCAAACATCTAAATGATGATTAGGGGATGAACATGTTTGTCCTAGCCATATATGGGTTGGACATTTTCCCCAAGGTCTTAGGCCACATTAAAATAGAAGTGGTTGATCTATTTGAGTAGATTGAAAAATGGTGTAATCTTTCACCAGCTATCTTGGTCAAACTATTAGATCTTTGAATTTTTATAAGTCGAAACTCTTCATAGGTTGCACACCACTATTGTATCTATAGATGAAAAGTCATTTTGAATGCAAGAAAAATGCCTTCTCCAAGCTTTATTTTCACAGTTGAATCCCAATTAGAGAATTCTGTCAGAGCATGTGGCTAGAAGTAAAACCCAAAAAAATGAAAATGTCTATTGCAAAAGCTCATAGCCAGTCAAGTAAAATAGTTAGCTCCATGGATGAACTAAGAACCCATGTTATACCAATGCAAAGATGAGACAGGAGTTCCACTTTTAGGTTTATGGGGATCAATAAGTTATGCACCACCAATGGTAAAGAGACAACATAGTGCCAAATGGTTTCTTCCTATAACTTATAAGTTCAGCAAGTTTGATTGTTTATATGGTAAACCTAAAACTTTTTAAAAAATTGATAGCATGATTAAGGCTTGGAAAAAACCCAAAAGAGCAAACCCATGACCATTTACTAATAAAGTCACTAGGGGTATCTAATTTAAAGAACCAAAAGGGTCAAGAGATTGCATCCATGCCTACAAACCATTGCCGATTAGTAAACCAAAAGCTAGACAATACACCTTTAGAGTTAGAACATTATGGAGAAAGAGAAACTGAAATAAGAACTTCTGAAGCTTAAAAAAAAGAAATAATGGTAAAACAAAGTAGAAAAATTAGATGTCCAAGTCCATAAGATTTTCAAAGAATACAGCAAGGCCCAAAAGGTTGTCTGAGAATAAGATGATGCCTTTAAGGAATTAAAGGAACTGCGACAGGAGCATAAGAGATTGTGTATATAGGTACAAGTCAAAGAAATAAACAACATAAATCTAGCTCGTTAGAATGAAGAGTTGAAAAGAGAATGTTCATAAATAAAAAATGATTATGTTAAAGTTCAGTAAGAAAATAAAATGCTCTCAAATTACATTTTGACTCTAAAGTTGAAGTTGGTGAACAAAGAGACCATGTCAGAACCCGACCAAAAAACACAAAGAATTATCTTATTAGGTATGGTGTAACCAATAGAAGGGTTTAGGAAGACAAAGATATATAGAGCATCTCACAACCCATATTGGTAAAATAGTAATCAAAGCAAGTGAAATTAAGGAAAAGGTTGAGGCATTAAGAGCTTCGATCACACCAGCAGAAGAGTATGGACAGAGACTGCTAAACTTCATTAAGGAGGCTAAAGACCAATATAAGTTAGGCATTTTTATAGAGAGATAGCATTAGATTTAATGTAAAACAAACTCTTGTGAAATAAATGAAAATTCACTTTTATTGAAATTTTTAAAGGGGCAAATATTTTCTTTTCTTTTCTTTTTTCCATGCTTTGCATCACATTCATTCATTATCATAACATCATCACTAATTTTTAGTTGTGGTACTAAGGTGCAAAAATAGCTACACATTCATACAATACCTGGGCTAAAACCAAAAAGATGGAGCAGGATAATACAAATCGTCTTAAAAAAAATAAAAAAAGCCTAGGAAGTACTTGAAGGAAAATTGAGCAAGATTCTAGAAGTTTTGGAAAAGGCAAATGAAGGAAAGGCAATAAAGGAAGATATCTCACATAAAGCTATTGAATCAACATATCTTTCAAGTTTCAATCTATATCAGACTCAAACTGCCTTAAGCTTTCAACCACAAGAGGCTATGTTTCCAAGTTACAACTACCTGAAAATTACTTATGCACTCGATCATAAAAACATCTAGAGTTATAATAATCTTATTTTCATTAAAAAGGCAGCCGAGCCTATTCAACTCTCTACTCTAAATAAGACAAAAGAAAAAGAAAAGTTGCAAACAGCTATGTCCTTAAAAAATTCTAAGATCGATCAAGCCATGAATAAATTAAGAAAAGATTATTGACCATAGAAAGAATTGATTTCTATGGATCCATGGATGCAATAGGGCTTTATTTAGTACCAGATGTGGTGATACCACCAAAATTCATTGTACCAAAGTTTGAGAAGTATGATGGTACTAAATGCCCCATCACACATATATCACAATGTACTATCGCAAGATGATAGTGTATGCTAGCAGTAAAAAGCTGCTTATGCATATCTTTCAAGATAGCTTGTTGGGTCTGTAGCAAGATGGTATGTTTAGTTAAATGAGATCCACATAAAGTTGTGAAATGATCTAATTTGATCCTTTATCAATCAGTATTGCCACATTATTGATATAGCCCTTGACCATATTTTCTTATAAGGAATGGAAAAGAAAGCATCCGAATCCTTTAAGCAATATGCACAAAGATGGTGGGATATAGCTACTCAAGTATAACCTTCTTGACAGAAAAAAAACTATAATACTATTCGTGAATACTCTAAAGTTGCCATACTATGAAATCATGATATGAAATGTGACTAAAAACTTTACTGATATGGTGATTTCGAGAGAGATCATTGAAAATGCCATCAAAAATAGCAAACTTAAAGGAGTTAAGTCTTCTAAAAGAGCACCTAAGAAGAAAGAAAGTGAGACTCAAGCTGTGAGTCTTGAAGGACAGCAATTCAAAAGCTATTCTCAGCCAACATATCCCACATACCATCACACTATGAACCATACTTCCACTTTCCCTTACCAACTAGCTACATGACCTTCTTATCCATCCTTACTATGATCACCTGCTTACCCAACCGGTATAACAAGTAGTGCCTGAGAACCACGAACAAGAGAAAGACCCACATTTGATCCTATACCTATAAGCTACACCAAGCTATATCAAGAGCTCTATAAAAATCACCTCATTGCCTTTATTTTTGTAAAATAACATAAACTTCTTTATCACAAATGGTATGATGCCATCATTCATTATGACTATCATTATAGGGTAACAGGCCACTCTACTGAGAATTGCATTTTTTGAAGCAAAAAATGTAACATCTGATTAAAAAAAGGCTGATAAGTTTCAATATTAATGGAAATTCAACACCCAACATCAACAGGAATCCTTGACCTAATCATACAGTTAATGTCTTGGACAAGGAAAAAAGGCATATGAAAAGAAGAGTGGAGAAAATTAGCATGCCATTTAGGCAGTTATATGACACTCTATATGAGGCTAGTTTGATACAACCAGTAGCTCCATGCACTTATCGTTAGAGATGTGTCCCAAACCAAATATGCAAATAGCATAGTGGAGCTTTGGGGCATTCTATTAAGAGATGCTAGCAATTTCATCAAGAAGTACAAAAGTTAATAGATTATTATTAGATAAAGTTATACGAGAAGTCAAGGGCCTTGAAAAATACCAAAGTGGTCATGACAAACAGGTAGGTGCCAAAGCCTATCACCATTCACTATAATGAGAAGTCAAAATTAGTAAGGAATAAGTTTGTTCCCAAACCAATAGCTTTCAAAGTCCCACTTCCATTCCCCTACAAAGATGAGAAGACAATACCTTCGAGATATGATTGTGAGATGATGACAAAGGTGTAGCAAAAAGGTATGCCAAAATCTAAAACTGCCAATATAACAAGTGTATGGGGCATAACTAGAAGTGGGATATGCTATACCCTGAAAATCTTAGAGAAAACAAAAAGAGGGACAGAGAAGCAAACTAACCATAAGAGATTCCAAAGAAAAATACCTTAAAATTTATGCCAAAAAAATAAGGCTTGTGAATTTTTAAAACTAGTAAAGCATAGTGAATACTTTGTGGTAGAGCAATTGAATAAGATGCTAGCCATAATTTTTCTGCTATCATTTCTTCTAAACTCAAAACTAAATTGTAATGCCTTGCTAAAGGTATTGAATTAGGCTTATTTGGCCCATAACGTGTCTATAGAATATGTGAATCACTTGGCAGAAAACCTAGTGGTGTTGCATCATATCTTTTTCGATGATTATGAGATTCTGCCTAAAGGTAGAAAGAGCACCAAAGCTTTGCACATCACTATTAAGTGCAAAAGCTATATAATAGCCAAGGTAATTATTGATAATGGGTCAGTTATTAATGTCATACCTATGTCTACTCTAACCAAGCTACCCGTCGATATGTCTTATATCTAAAATAGTTATATGATAGTTCAAGTATTTGATGGAACCAGACACGAAGTCTTTGAAGATGTTGAATTACCTATACAGATTAGACCATGTATTTTTAACATAAAATTTTAGGTCATGGACATTTTTTTGTCTTACAGTTACTTATAGAAAAGATCATGGATTCATATGGCAAGTGTTGCTCTTTCCTCATTACACTAAAAAGTCAAATTTAATGTGGAAGGCCAGTTGGTGATTATGGCAGGAGAGAAAGATCTATTGGTAACTTAGCCCATAAACGTTTCATATGTACAAGCTGCAAAAAAATCATTGAAATGCTCTTATCAATCTTTTGAACTTGTTAATGCAGTAGGTCAAAAGTTTAAATTCACCAAGATTATAATAAATGGTTTAGGCAAAAGTCTACAAGTTATAAGAGAGCTTCCTTATATTAAAGACTATAGCGGGTAGATTAGGTTTGGGCTATAAAATGGATAAAGTACAAAATAGCAACAAGAGGATAAAGAATGTGCTAGTGGTTATTCCCCATTTAAATGAAACCTTTATTCCTAGAGGATACATACACCAGAGCTAAGGAGGATATAAAAGAAGAATCAAAACGGGAGAAAGCTTTCACCAAGTTATCCATTCATATGGTGGGTAACAAAAACCAAAATGAGGAAGCTTTGCTTTACCTATGTCTAATGTAATCACAGATCCTAATTACTTATGCCTAAAAGTAATAGGATAGTCTTTTATGTCCCTAAATGAACATAAAGGTAATCATGACAATGATCCATGGTTTAATTTGAAAAATTAAATTAATACTAATGAACTTGATACTAAAAAAGACTTTGAAGAATACACTTTGTCTCTGGATTTAATGAGATTAATTGAACAAAAGAATAAGTCCATTGAGCCTCATCAAGAAGTTATTGAAATGGTCAATTTAGGGGATACTAAGAATAAAAAAGAAGTCAAGGTTGATACTTCACTTTCAGATGATGATAGACAACAATTAGAAGATCTGTTGTGAGAATTTGTAAATGTGTTTGATTGGTCCTACTAAGATATGCCTGAGTTCAGCACCAAAATAGTAGAACATAGGTTCCCATTGAAGCTTGAATGCAAACCAATCTAGTAAAAGTTGAGAAGAATGAAATCAAAGATGTTATTAAAAATTAAAGAGGTAGTAAATAAGCAATTTGATACAGGCTTTTTACAGGTGGCCAAATATCCTAAATAGGTGCCTAATATAATACCTATCCCCAAAAAAGATGAAAAAGTATGGATGTGTGTAGATTACTATAATTTGAATAGAGCTAGCCTTAAAGACAAATTTTTTTACCTCATATTATAAAGCTAGCCTTACTATAATGGGTGCCAAATGTACATTCAAAGCCAAGTTAGGGAAATTGTTAAGATTTATAATCAGTGAAAGAGGGATAGAAGTTGATACGGACAAAATTCAGGTGATCCAAAATTTATCCCCTTCAAGCACATAAAAAGAGGTTTGAGACTTCTTAGGTAGATTAAACTATATTTCTCGATTTATTTCTCAACTTACCCTTAAATGTGATCCCATTTTTAAGCTTTTTTGAAAGAATGATCTCAATCAATGGAATGAAAAATGCCAAAAAGCTTTTGACAAATTTAAGCAATACTTATCAAATCTTCCAATATTAGCACCACTTGTTTTAGAAAAGCCATTGATTCTATATATAGTGGTAAATGAAAAGTCAATAGGATATGTGCTAGGGTAGCAAGATGAATCTGGTAAGAAAGAAAGAGCTATCTACTACTTAAGTAAGAAGTTTACGGAATATGAGTCTAAGTATTTATCGCTCGAGAATATGTGTTATGCTTTAGTTTGGATAGCTAAAAGATTTAGGCAGTACATACTATACCATACAACTTAGCTTATAGCGAAACTAAATCAAATCAAATACATATTTGAAAAGCCCTCACTATCAGAAAGAATCGTGAGATGGCAAGTGATGCTTTTGAAATATGACATAATGGATATGAGCTAAAAAGTAATCAAAGGAAGCGTCATTATCAAATTCCTCATAGATCAAACTATTGAAGATTATAAGCCTATGAAATTGGATTTTTTAGATGAGGAATTAATGGCCATCTCAAGTGTAAAAAAAGACAAGGTTGAGGAATGGACATGAAGAATGTATTTCGATGGGGCTGCCAACATCATGGGGCATAGGGTTGGAATGGTATTAATATCTTTAATAGAATATTACTACCCCATGATAGTAAGATTAAACTTTAACTACATCAATAATGTGACTGAATATAAAGCTTGTGTTATGGGATTGCATGTTGCTTTAGACAAAACAATCAAGGCATTAAAGGTGTTCAAAGACTCAACCTTGGTTATTTATCAATTAAAGGGCGAATGGAGACAAAGGATTCGAAACTCATCCCTTACCATAAATACATCTTAGAGTTGTGTAAGCAATTTAAAAGCATCTAGTTTGAACATTTACCTTGTAAAGATAATCAGATAGTAGATGTTTTGGCAACTTTAGCTGCAATGGTGTAAATTGGTGACACAGCTAAGGTTTAGCCCATCAAATTAGATGTAAGAAATGTGTCGGTACATTGTGCCAACCTAGAGGAGGAAAAAGAAGGTAATCCCTAGTATCATGACATTATGCAATATCTAAAAGATCAACAGCACCTAGATTAAGCAACAAAAAATGATAAGAGAGTCATGAGAATATTGGCTATGAGATTTTTCCTAGATGGAGAAGTTTTATATAAAAGAAGCAAAGATTAAGAGTTACTACATTATGTAAGTATCTTTGAGGCCAAAAGGATTATTAGGGAAGTCGATGATGGTATATGTAGTGCACATGCAAATTGACACATAATGGTTAGACAGATCATGCAAACTGGATATTATTGGTTGATAATGGAAAAAGATTGCATTGGTTACGCTTAAAAATAGCACAAGTGCCAGATTTATGTTGATAAAATTCATGCCCTACCTACTGCTTTACATGTTATGGCACCACCTTGACCATTTTGTATGTGGAGGATGGATGTAATTGGTCATATTACTCCAAAAGCCTCAAATAAGAATAGATTCATTTTTATGATGATTGATTATTTCACTAAATAGGTTAAAACTACTTTTTTTCACAACTATGACTAGATCAGTAGTCTATAAGTTCATAAAAAAAAAGATAATCTATAGATATGAGCTCCCAAAAAGAATTATCTCAGACAATGCAAAGAACTTAAATAGTAAGATGATGTAAGAAGTGTGTACTTAATTCAAGATTAAACACCACAATTTGGCTCCATATCACCCAAAAATGAATAGGGCAGTGGAAGCTGCAAATAAGAATATCAAAAGAATATTGGAAAATATGACCAAAACATATAAGAACTAGCACGAGAAATTACCTTTTACTTTACATGCCTATCGAACATCCGTACATACTTTCACTGGAGAAACTCTATTTTCCCTAGTCTAAAGAATGGAAGTTTTATTGCCAGTAGAAGTAGAAATGCCATCTTTAAGAGTCCTAAATGAGGTGGGATTAGAAGAGTTTGAATAGGTCCAAGAGCAATATGAACAGTTAAATTTCATTAAAGAAAAGAGATTAGCAACGCTTTGTCCTAACCAGTTATACCAAAAGAAAATGATGAGAACTCATTACCAAAAGGTTCACCCTCATCAATTTCGAGAAAAGAAAGTTGGTATTGAAAAGAATTCTTTTAAGTCAACATGATGATAGAGAGAAATAGACTCTAAATTGAGAAGGACCATATGTTATAAAAAGAGCTTTTTTAGGATGAAACTTAATTTTATCATAAATGGATGGAAATGAGTTTCTTAATCCTATTAATTCGAATGCCATAAAGAAGTACTTTGCTTGAACCCAAAAAAAAGAAGAAGTTCAAGTTGAAAACTAAAAAAAGTAGCTTGAATTGAAGAAGAACAACTCATATGAGTAAAATATGGCATCACTTGAAAGACATTCTAGAGATAATGAATTTCAAAGAGCTCTAAGATGTTAAGGCATCATACTTTGGTTAAATTTTTGAAAATATCTAAGATTTGTTGTCATGATTATTTGATTGTTTATTTTAGGGCATTACTATCCCAAATAGCCATCCTTATACACTTTCATTTTGTTCTTGGCCATCATTTGTAATTTATTGCTTGTCCAAATAAATAATATTCATCTTATTTTTCACTTTCAATATAAGTTTACCCTTTCTCTTTATACCTTGCCACGAATAGAAAAAGTGTATAACTTGCATCTTATATTTTGAAAATTGAGATAATGATTAATAATTGAACAAAGTCATGAGAAATGATGTGTTACTTTGAGAAAATTGAAAGTAGCAAGGACCAAAGATAAACTTTTCCAAATAAAAGAGAATTATTGATTTCAAAAACTTTTCCTTAGGATAGATATAAATACTTATTCAAGGTAATGAAGGATAGTTTTCTTGCCAGAGGTGTACAGAAATAGGAATATAGTTGAAAGTTGTGGAAGCCTTAGTACCATGATGGATGTTCCATTCGCATTCTAGATAGTGCATACATTCATATCATTGAATGATTATTCATCATAAGTTTCGATCTTGGCTTAATTCAAATCATTTTCATGATTCGTAGCATCATCCAAGTTATTCATCTATGACCTCGACTTAGTCGTAGTCACTTTCAAACTCGTGACATTATCTCAGTCATCTGATCTTGACTTAGGTTAAATCATTTTCAAACTCATAGCATCATATTGATCATTCATCTACAACCTCGATTTGATCTTGGTAGCTTTCAAACTTGCGACATTGTCTCAGTCATCCGATCTCGACTTAGGTTAGATCATCTTCAGACTCACAGCATTATCTTGGTCATTCATTTATAACCTCGACTTAGTATTGGTCACTTTTAAACTGACGGTATCATTTTAGTTATCCGATCTTGGCTCAAGTTAGATCATTTTTAGACTTGCGACATCATCCCGATCATTTATCTATGATCTTAACTCGATCTTAATCACTTTTAAACTCGTAACATCATTTTAGTCATTCGATCTTAGCTCAGGTTAGATCATTTTCAGACTCACAACATCATCTCGATCATTCATCTATGACCTTGACTCGATTTTGATCACTTTCAAACTTGCGACATCATTCCAGTCATTCGATCTCAGTGTAGGCCATATCATATTTAGACTCGTGGCATTGTCTTGGTCATTCATCTACGACCTTGACTCGATCTTGGTCACTTTTAAACTCACGATATTATCCTAGTCATTCAATCTTGACTCAAGCCAAATCATTTTTAGACTTCCAACATTGTCTCGATCATTCTTCTAAGACATCGACTCGGTCTTGATCATTTTCCTGACTCACGGCATCATTCCGATCATTCATCTTGGACCTTGACTTAGTCCTAATCACTTTCAAACTTTAGGTATCGTTCTAGTCATTTGATCTTGATTTAGCCTAGATCATATTTCTGATTAGTGGTTTAGCCCCGATAACTTTCACTCGTAGGTTTGACTCGAGCGGAGATGGTGTCTAGGTTTTTGCATCATCCACGTCTAATAGTGATATGAAAATAGGGGTAGTTGTAGACACCCATTTATATTCGAGGCAAATTAGGATATGAAAATAGGGGTAGTTGAAGACACCCATTTATATTCGAGGCAAATTAGGGTCGAAGTTATTTGCTATTATCATTTTATTAATATAGTATAGTGTGTTATTATATATTATAGTGTGTTATAATAATATTATAGTATTATTATTATTAGTATTATTATATAATATAGTACATTATATTGAGTATTATTATAGTATGTATTATATTATACCATAGTATATTTTATTATTAGTATTATTATTATACCCTTATTATATTTTTATTACTATATTTATTATTATTATACTTTATTATTATTATTATTATAATATTTCTTTGTTACTTTCCTATTTCGAATCTGGTGTGAATTTAGGAATGGAAATTGAATCAAGTGAGCAGAAGATATGCTCAATCAAAAAGGGTTTAATGACAAGATCATAGAACCTTTAATTTTAGATGTTAACTAGAATCTAGCCCCGGATCATGCTTTATCAAAATTCAATTCCAAGATTCAAGCTTGGAATGATTCTGTCCATTTCCTAATGATACTCCTAAAGGCTATCTATAAATTGGACTCACAATCGAAGAATAGGACATGATAAAAAAAAAGGAAAAATTATTGGTGTTAATAGTTTTGGGAAATTTCTGGTAGTATCGTTTTGATTTTAATTTTAGAAGGTTTTATAATTCTAGGTTGGTGTTTATATTTCTGGAGTTTAGAAGGAAGTTCTGGGAAATTTTTGGAGCCTTATGGGAAAATTTTGGGGTTTTTCTAGATTTTCAGGGTTTTATGGGTTTTTGGATGAACATTTGAAGTTTTTAGTTTAAATTTTTAGTGGGATTCTGGTGAGTTTTTCAGAAACCAGTGGGTTTTTTAGTTTTTAGTTAATTTTTTTTAACAACTTTTCTAGAAACCAATAGATTTTCTAGTTTCTAGTTGTAGCCTCCGACAGTGTTCTTGGGGGATTTCTAGAGAAAAGTCAGAGCTTTTCGGTCTAAAGAAAGAGCAGGGTGATTCTGAGTAAACAGCGTAAAGCCTGACTTTTAGATCACCTTTATATGATGTTATTCTGGGCAACTTAGGATCCGCATGAACCCAAGTGGGATTCACACGCCAACCCACTTCAATCTGACCCGAATCATAAGGTTTCCTTTTTTTTTTTTCATTTTATTTTCAGATTTCATTTCATTTCATTTCACTTTATTTATTTTATTTATCTTATTGTTTTGAATTTTTTATATTTTTATATTTTGATTTTTTGGTTATTTAGTAATTCAAAAAAAAGAGAAAAAATTTTTTTTCCAAAAAGTTTATGGAATCCACCAAACTATTGAGAAATTTCATAAACTGGTTTTCAAAATAAAATATAAATAATAAAAATAATAAAATTTTTTATCCTCTAAACTATTGGAGAATTGCTTTAAATTGAGTCTTACCAAACTATTAAGAAACCTAATGAAATTCTTAAAAATTTTTACAAACCCTTTTACAATAAAATCTCACCAAACTATTGGGATATCTACTTTGAAGTAAGTCCTACCAAACTATTGAAAGATTTTACTAATTTTTTAGAATAAAATATTTTAATAAATCCGATGACGGAGCCTCTTCAGAGTTGGACACTAGTCTCTATGAATACTCTTGATGTGAGAGAATTATCTTAAATTACTACCAAACCATTGGGACAATTTTAGGACTAATTATCAATATTTAATATTTTGGTAAAAGCATAGATATTTTAAGGCTTGGATAATTTGAAATCAAACTAGTACCATCTTTGGATGGGCGCTATAAGGGTGTTTAACCTTCTTCATGCGTAACCATACTTTTGAACCTAAATCTAATTTCATTGATTAAATTCGATTAAATGGCCAATCATACTTTAACAAAAAAAGATTGGTGGTGACTCTTCTGATCTATGTCCAACGATAAGTCCATGGATCTATACACTATAACAGCTGAAAAAAGATAGAGCCACCACCATAGCCATCCTATACTATAGATTGTTAGATGCAAGTTTTTAATTCTTGAAAGCAAACAATTTAGCATTAAAGGTTCAAGCATCCACATCTTTCTGCCAGCATACATTTTATGTAAATACAATCACAGATTAAAGATATTTATGTGTTCATTGTTTTGCTGGTAGTCATAGACTAGAATAACAAGTTAATATTTTGTCATTTTATTATTATGTCATAATTACTTCAAATAATTATTTTTTATTTTGGATTAAACATTCATAGATACAAATATGAAAAATTGATATTGTCATGGTTTGCAGGAATCTAATGCTTTTGAAGTCATTTTGGAATTATTAGGGTGAACATTGAAGTTAAGGTTTGATCATTCTTTCTTTGACTTTGTTTTGGCTTTTAAGTAATTTTTATTTTTTTGCTAATTTGGGATTAGGTTTAGATTATGGTTTTGCAATTTTGTTTTATGTATTTTTTTTACTTCTTTTTCCTTTTTGCATGCATTCATTTATACTGAAAGAGAATGTGAGTTTATCCCTTTGCATACATTCATTTCTTTCATATAGACAAATCAAATCATTTTGTAACATACGAAAAAAATAAAAGCAAAGACAAAAATCATAACTGCACATGAAATTAAAAAAAAAAATCCCAGAGAGTAAAATCCACAGAGAAAGAGAATTTCTTTTACCTGGAGCAGGCAACATTGTCACACTGAATACATTTAGGCTTATTAACCCACGCTGTGTCTTAGGCGAATTGTCCATGCACTAAAATGGCAGAATAGGAAAGGGAGGCATTGTCCCCATAGCAGCAGTAGTTGTACCCATCATAGTTGTCCTCATGGTTGTTTTTGTGGCATTTTTCATCCCGGCTAGCGATAAGGCCACCATTTTTACACACGTGAACTTTTGGCTTTTACTCTCTACTTCTTCTTTGATGAATTGGATGTGATAACATGTCACAAGTTAAATTTTAATTTTAAAAGAATTTTTCCATAGAGTTTTGAAATTGGGATTTTGGGAAGAAATTGATTAAAAGGAAAATTAAGGGATTTTTTTTATTTTATAAGCGTTGGGCCCTTAGGGATTTGGTTTATCAATCAACAACTTACGGCTTGGCCCAAAGTATCTGGTTAAACCCAGAAAAAGCCCAAAATTTTCATTTTTTAGAAAGAGTAAAATTTAAAAAATGTGTTCATTTAACTATACGAAAATTATCTCATTTCATCTAGATTTTATTAGGGAGTAACAGTGTAATATATATCTTTTAAAGTATATTAAAAAATTAATTTAAAAATGAAGCATAAGAGGGTATTTAATTTAAAAATAAATCATTGTTTTGTAGTTGACTTCATTGAGTTTGGGTTAATTCAAATTATAGTGAAATTGGTAATTAATTTCTAAGCAAAGAAGTTTTTATCATTTATATTTAACTAATATTCTTAAGAATTAAATTTTCCTTTTATCTTATTTTTTTATTCATAAATAAATCTTTTATAAATAATACTAGAAAAGAAGTTCTTATCATGTGATCTTTTGTGCTCACAATTAACTAAAATTATAGGCATGCCATAAATCAATAAACCATTTTTTTATCAATGCATTACAGAAAATCATGACAGTTATTGTTAAGACTCCCATCGTTATAAGAACCGAGGCACATTTTTTGAAAGCCATAAGATTGATGAAGGAATTATCACAATATCAAATGGATCCGAATGATGATGATATTGTGAAGCATATTATCAAGGTCAATCGCATGATTCAAGACTTGATATGGTCTGGATGTGTGCTCATTAGGAAAAATGAGAAAAAAATATCAATTATTGAAAGATACACTTTTAACCCCTATACAAAAGAATCTTTTACATGAGATTTGGACAAGGCATCCCAAATATAAAACATTGATTAAGAAATTTGTGAAAGATTATGCGAAAATGGGAGCAAGGAGGAGTGTAACCCTTTTTGTTTGCTCGAGCTTTTGCAATGGAAAAAAAAAATTCCTGGATATCCATGGATAAGAAATGTAAATGTAAAACTATTAAAGAAATTTTTAGATTCCATTCCTGTTATTAGAAAAGTGATATGTACTAATTAGGAACAAAGCTTAATGAATATTTAGTATGATTTATATGAAATTTGTTTATGGATTCAGTATTGATATACTATGTTTCAAATATATGTATGATAAATTTTGAATATTTTTTATTTCTCAGGTATTGTGTATTTTATTTTTTGAATTTTATCAAATATGATATATCTTTTTTCTTTTAAAATTAGTTTCTAATTATTTAGATAATATCCTTTTAAATTTTAAAATATCAATAGTAGTTTTAGCTTAATATATTTCGTAATTTGTTTTTAAGTTTTAGTATATACTATATTTTACAAAGTGTAAAGTTAGAGTAATAATATTGTTATATTTTGTAGGTTACATACGTAAGCCTTTTATTTTTGTTTTTGACAATGACTTAATCAGGAAATATTTTTTCTCTCAATTAATCTTTAACTTTTATTTTTTTTAATAACTGTAAATCTACCTATAACTCATCTATGATATTGTGTTTTTATTATGATTTAAAAACAATATAGAAATTAATCTCAATAAATATGTTTATCTTAAAAGATGGTCGGTCGCTTGCTACTTTAAGTGACTGAAAGTAAATTGGATTGAAATTATGTACTTTTGCAAAAAATGAAATCTTTTTTAATATATAAATGCTTATCTTTTCAAACTTTCATCAAAATATTTGGTTATGATTTTTTTATTGAATAAAAAAATAGTATATTTATTGCTCTGATAGAAAATCACTCAAAGCATTAATATTTAAATAATTATACTAACTTTTTTTCACAAATTTAATGAATAAGATGGATCGAAATATTTTAGAAAAGAAAATTTGTGACAAAAAGAATTTTGAAGAGATATCATCAAAAGAAAAAATAATAACTAGTAGCCAGATGAGTTACTATCTTCAAAGGAAAACTTTTCCAAATTATACCTTTAAGCCAAGAAAAGTTTCTATTTTTAGAGACTTTCCGCCATTTTATGGACAAGCTGCTCCAAAATGTACAAAGGAAGAGTTAGATAAATTGCAAACTACTTTGAGTCCAAAAGCGAAAACAATTATAATTGATGAGATTGAACATGATCTTTTAGAAATAATAGATGATAAAAATGATTATGCAAGTGATGAAGAAAGTGTTAACAACAAGTATTTGTATTACATAATTGTAATACATAAATTTGGAATAATTGTATTACATAAATTCAATAAATGTATGAAAATTATTATCTTCATCACCTGATGTTATGCATCATTTAGTTGTTTATATTGTTGGTAATAAAAATTTGTTCTTTTGTCATTAGGTTGTTCTTAAATGTTAACAATATTTTTTTTTTCATTTGTCTTTATTTTATAATCTACTTAATTGCTTATTGAATTGAATTAAAGATTAATTTTTGCGTGTAGATTTTCAACCAACCTTCATAATTATCTCATTTTTTATAAATCAACCCAAGGTATGTTATAAGCTAACTTTGCTATATATCTTTTCTATTTTTTATTAAATATGGAAAAATCCGCATGGTCATACATAATACTATTTCACATGCACATTGATAAATAAATAAAAAGTTAAACATATAGCTAGATTTTGTGATATATGATGTATATATAAATGATCTCAAAATAATTTTATTTTTCAATTACATTTTTTAATTTAGAGTTTTAAATAGGCCAATGGAATCAAGTAGGCAATGAAGATGGGATATTTTAAACTAACGTGAAACTAGGAGAAATGTTCATTCACATAACTCTTTGTTTGAAAATCAACAAACTTATCCCATTTCAATTGCTTCATCGTCGACCATTTTAGCACCAACTTGACCAATGATCCAATTTGGTTATCCCAAATGAATATAGAGAATATTTGTCCAAATATTATCAAATTTGCTAATGAGTCAACTTTATTGGTCACCTCTACTGGAAATAGTTCAACACCACAACATAATTCATAACAATATTTGAGACAAACAATAGCCATTCCATCAACACCGCTAATGCCAATGGAATTACCTTCCATTCCAATCAAGACTCCAACATCTTAGAGAACAATGCAATTAGCAAAAAGACCATTGTTACCAACTTTGCAACCATTAATGATGTCAAGAGAAGATTCTTATACACATTCTACCCCCGTTAATTCCTCTTTAAGATTGCTATTTAGCTCAATGTGTCCATCAACTATGACTCGATAGATTTAAACTTTAATTCAACTTTTCATCTTGAAAATGATATTGATTATTCCTCACAAGGTTGATTACATTCATTGTGTGAATAAATCATTTTTTAAATAAAAAAACTTTCTTTATTATTTTTATTTAAATTTAAATCATTAATGTAGATAGTGAAGAACTTATAGAGGTAGATAATTGTCAAGTTGAGTTTGATGGTGAAGAAAGTATAGATCAAGTGACATACACAAGTAAGTTACGAATAAGTTATATTATATTAGTTAAGAAAATAATTTAATTAATACTAAATTCAAACAACTATAAATATTATTTATAGAAAAATATCTAGAACCATGGAACTTTGGAAAACCCATAGAAGTTTGTGGAAGTTATGGAGCAATAATATGGTATAAAGAGAGAATTGATAAACACAGACATATGAGAAATCCAAGGTTTAGGATTTTGTCTGAATGGAAAAGTTTAACTCCCTCCATTGAAAGAGCCCCTTGATTTCTTAAAATGATTGCTTGATCATAAAGGAGGCCAACATGCTGTGAAATTTAAAAATAGCATTCGAGTGTATAACTCATTATTTGCATTCACCTCTGCTAGTAAGGTCATAGATAAGAAGATTAATGATGGTGGTAGTCCATATGTTTTTATAATTAGTGGACAAAACCATCATAAAATAGGCTATTTATTGCCAACCAATGATGCCAGGCCTAAATTTGCACAGTTGTATATATATGATACATAAAATGACCTGTTCGTGACCATGAAATCCAATAAATCTAGCAATAGTTTGGATACTAAAATTGTTTATGGCTTACTGGCAATGCTTGATGAGCACAACCAACTAGCAAAGGTATAGGACAACAAGAGATAGGTTTTAAGAGTCAGATTATGTGCCTATAAGTATCAAGCTGATTGGTACACGTAAAAAGGATGGTCAACAATATAATTTGCCAATTGCATCAGAAGTTGTTGCTCTAATTGTTGAAAATGGTGATGAATCAACAAGTTAAAGAGATATGGTTATACAAGAATGTGGAGGTGGCTTATGATGTATCAGTGAACAACATCTAAGTTTTATGGCAATGCAATACCCATTATTATTTCTATATGGAGATGATGGGTATCACATTAACATAATGCATAAAAAAGTAGAAAGTAGAAATTCAAAAAGAAAAAAACTTACCCAATGACAATACCATGCTTTTTTACTACAATTTTGAGAAAATGAAGGGCATACTCTAATTGGTAGTGGTCATTTAACCCAATAATATTTGGTTGATTATTTCACGAGCATACAAGCAAAAAGATTTAGTTGGGTAATGAGAAATCAACCAAAGTTACAACGTGATGTCCTACAAGGATTTGAAAATGCAATATCGAAAGGAGACACAATATATTTTTCTATTGGGAAAAAGATCATTTTGCCATCATGTGTCATTTGAAGTCCAAGGTATATGGTGTAAAATTATCAAGATTCAATGGCAATATGTAGATGGGCAGGTCTTTCAGATTTATTCTTAACTTTCACATATAACACCAAATGGCCTGAGATTAAGGAATTTTTGAAGTTAATCCCTGGACAAAAGCCTGAAGATAGGCCTGATGTGGTCACCAAAGTCTTTAAGATTAAGTTGGACTAGTTAATTAAAGACTTGACAAAAAGAAAACATTTTGGATGAGTTAGAGTAGGTTAGCAAATTTTATCTTTAAAGTAATTTATTTATTTAGTCTTTCTTAAATAACAATGACTAAAATTTACAAATATCTTGGTGTAATAATATACACCATTGAATTCCAAAAAAGAGGTATACCAATGCTCACATTGCACTTTTTGTCATTCTGGATGATAAGTTAACAGATGTTTCCTTAGTAGATCATTTGATATCTGCAGTGCTTTCCAATAAGCAAGTAGATCCTATTGCTTACAAAGCAATTGTTCAATTCATGATGCATAGTCTATGTGGAAATGCAAAAATGACATCTCCCAGCATGATAAATGGTCTAAGCATTAACCAAAAATAATTTTAGTCTCAAACAACTATTAATGAAGATGGATTTCTTATCTATAGACAATGGAATGATAACAAAGACTGTAACTATAAGTGCTATTGAATTGGATAATACATGGGTTGTTCCCTATAATGTCGATTTGGTTGTAAAATATGATTCTCACATTAATATTGAGTTAGGTAACCAGTCTAGATATATCAAATATTTGTTTAAGTACATGTGTAAGGGAAAAGATAAAACGACATGTTTGATTTAAAAGAATGCATCAATCGACAAGGAAACTGGTAGAAAAATTATCACTAAAGTTAATGAGATCAAAAGATACTTGGATTGTCATTATGTATCGGCTTTCGAAGCATGTTGGAGAATATTTCAATTTGATATACAACATCATGAGCCAAATGTAGAACGACTAACATTCCATCTACCACATGAACAAAATGTCATTTTTCATGATAATGAAGATTTACGAGACATTTTAAGTAGGCCAAATGTAAATAATACAATGTTCACGGAATGGATGCAAACAAATGAGTTGCATGAGGATGCAAAGAATTTAACCTATTTTGATTTCCTAACAAAGTAGGTTTGGTGCAAAAGTAAAAAGAAATGGAAACCTAGAAAGAGAGGAAGATATGTTGATAGATTATTTTATGCTCATCCATCTTTTGGACAGATATTTTCTAAGATACTTTCAATATCGTAAAAGGTGCTAGAGCCTTTAAAGATATAAAGACAATTGATGGGATTATTTATTTGACTTATAAAAATGCCTATAGAGCATTGGGATTGCTTGAAGGTGATTATGAGTGGCATGAAATGTTATGTGAAGCATCTTTATGGGCTATCGAACATCAACTATATAATCTATTTGTTACCATTATTTTGTTTTGTGAAGTTACAGAATCAAATGAGTTATGAAACAAGAATTGAAAGCTGCTTTTTGAAGATATTTTATATCAACAAAAAATGGCGTATAAACAACCAAGCCTAAATTTGACTCTTAAACAATTGCAAAACTATACTTTGTTTGAGATCAAGAAGATAGTGAAACAAAATGGAATATCATTAAAGGAGTTTAAGACTACTCTTTACCCTAATTTTGTGTTAGTCATTTATGAACGCAATTCTTTAGTTTTGGAGGAAATGAGTTATGATAGATATACATTATTATGGGATCATAATAACCTATATGATGGATTCAATAGTGAACAAAAAGTACTATATGATGCTATTATCCATTCTATGGACAATGTTAGTGGCAGATTTTTTTTTTGTTTATAGAAATGAAGGTACTGGAAAGACATTTTTATGAAGAACAATTATTTCTAAAATTCGATCTCAAGGTAATATTGTTATTGCAATTGTATCTTCAGGTATTGTTGCTTTATTATGGCTCGGGGGAGAATAACACATTCTAAATTTAAAATTCCTATAAAGTTAGACAAAGACTCATGTTGTGATTTTAAGCAAGGTAGTCCACTTGCTGAATTACTTTGTAGGGCAACTTTGATCATATGGGATGAAGCTTTAATGGTGCACAGCCATGCATTTGAAACTATTAATCGTATGTTATGAGATATTATGCATTCCAAAGATCCTAATTCTAAACAAAAGATTTTTTTGGAAAAATTTGTGATATTAAGAGGTGATTTTAGACAAATATTACAAGTGGTTCCTTGAGGTAGCAGAAGTGACATTATAGTTGTTACAACTTCTAGATCTGAAATTTAGGAACATTGTCAAATCTTTACTCTCTATTAATATGAGATTGAGAAATCAATGATGCAGCTCAATATTAGACTTTAGCCAATGGTTATTAAACTTGGGTGATGGTAGGTTACCTTTAGTAGGACCAAGTGAAAGTGCATATTCAACATGGATTAATATTCCATATGAGTTTTTAATTCCGCATGGGAATGATTCAATAAGGTAAATTATTGATTGTACAAATCCTAATTTGAAAAATACATTTAATAATCTGTCTTATTTAAAGGATAGAGCTATATTAGCACAAATTAATGAAGTAGTTGATCAAGTCAATACTTACATACTTTTAAAGCTTCTTGGTGAAGTAAAAAAATATCTCAATGCTGATAGGGTTTCACCTGCATTAGTAATGTTGAAAACAATCTATTTTATATCCTTCAGAATTCTTGAATTCATTTAAATTTCCTGAGGTACCTAATCATAAAATTGATTTGAAAGTTGGGGTTCCTATTATTTTTTTATGCAACATAAATCAAAGTGTTGGTCTTTGTAATGGTAATAGATTGGTTGTCACAAAATTAGGCTTTAAGGTAATTGAAGCTGAGACAATAACTAGGACTAATATAAGAGTTAATTGTTCATCCCTCGAGTGGAAATGCCCCCTTCATAATCAAAATGGCCGTTCACTTTAACATGAAGACAATTCCCAATCAAAGTATGTTTTGCAATGACCATAAATAAGAGTCAAAGACAAACATTTGAAAATGTCGGTGTGTATTTGTCAAAATCAATTTTCACTCATGGCTAATTACATGTAGCTGCTTCCAGAGTAACATCACCAAAGGGATTAAAAATTTTAATTGAAAACAATGATCATGAAATTCATTCGTGGACAAATAATGTTGTATACACTGAGGTGTTTGATGATGTTTTCCAAAGGTGACACACTTGATTTAATATGTAATTGTTTAATGTATGCATATATTTACAAATTTTATGCATTTTTATTCTAATTATATTTAATATTTAAATAATTCAAAATTTTCATTCTTTTCTTATTGGGCATGATGCAAGGTTACCAATACTTATGACAGATTTCAACAATTGGAGACCAATAAAAGGTTAAAGTAAGAATCGCTAGAATGTGAGATGTTGTGAATTTTTAATAAGAATGGAAAAGTTATCGGTTTGGGAAAGATTCGGTTGGATGAAAATGTGAGAGCTTTATTTACCTTAATTTGTACATAATAGATTATTCATTTTATATATCTCTAATAAAATTATTTAATTAATGTTTTCTTTTTTTTTTTTAACAGGATGGTCACATTCATGCAATGGCATTCAAAGCTTTGGCAGACAAGTATCATACATTACTAATGGAAGGAAATGTTTACAGGATTCATAACTTCAAAGTTTGCAATGTGCCTGGCTCCTATCGAACTTTGAAAAATGATTTGATGGTCTACTTCAAAGCCAATACATTTGTCAAGATTATTAATGGTTTGAATAGTTCACTTAAGTTGTATAAATTTGAGTTTTTGGAGTTTGATGCTATTCAATCACGTTATCTTGATAAAACAAATTTAACAGGTCCATTGACTTCAACTTTATATAATTCTTTTTTATTTTGCATTTTATATTAATTTGACTAATTATGCTTTGAAACTATTTGATTCTTAAAGATGTTATTGGAAAATTGAGCAAGATAAGTACAATCGTGAATCAAGATGTTCTAGGTGAAAACGTAAATAAAAAGGTATTAGAAATAAAAAAAATGCTAGGTATGCATTAAGAAATACTTAATTAGATAATGCATATTTGAAATTAATAGTTTAACTAACTATTTTGATTTTTTTCTCATAGTCAAAACTCAATGGAAATTACTCTTTGGGGTAGAGTTGCATATCAACTTGACGATAGTATTTTAGCAAGCAATAATGAAACTATCATATTGGTTGTGACATCCACTGTTGTTAAACAATTTAGAGGTAAGTAAAAGAAACTATATTTTAATTAATTTAGTTTTAATCCCAATTATTTAAATAATGTTTCTTATATTGAATATTTAATTTAGGTAAATACAATTTATCATCTACATTAGTAATAAAAGGTATACAAGAACTTGGATATACTTAAAGCTATTATAATTCTAAATAGGTACTTGCATATTTATCAATAGTAAATATAAAGTTATTTAAAAAATTTTGAAGCACAAAAAGGATATAATGATTTTATATCATTTTCGATGCAAATACAATCAAATTGTTGGTGATTTTCAAGTCCAAAAGTATCTGACACTAATAAAAAAAGTCATATCTTCCAAAGAAATGTTATTTGCAAATAGGAGATCGATAGTTGATATTTATCATGTCATGAATAACAAGTCATGCAAGGTAAAAAAATATAGACTTTAGTTAAATATATTTCAATTTAAATATATATTGTATTATAATTAAGAAAAATACTTCTTATTTTTACTACCAACGGGAGAAAAAGTTCACCTGTCGAGGTATTATAATGCAAATCGACATGAGGTATGTCGAGGTATTATAATGCAAATCGACATGAGGTATGGATGGTATTATTTGTCATGTTCAGTGCATACAAAAAAAGAGTTAGAAGTTGATGGAGGTTATCCTTGCAAGGATTGTGTACATCAAATCCAACTTCTAGTTGTAAGGTATCATTAAATTCCATCATCATTATATGTCAAGTTAAGTAAAATTTATTGAGATATTTTTAAATAAGTAACTTTTAAAACATAATCGTTTGGATATTTACTTCTTCTTTTTTTCCAATTTAAGGTAAGTTTGATTATTATTAATATTCCATCATAGGTACAAGTTAATTGTTAATGTATCGGACGAGCTTGGCAATGCACAATTTGTCTTTTTTTTTTTTTTTATGGAAAAGCTAATCGAATTCTAAAATATACAACTGAACAATTGTTTCAAATGAAAATTGAGGTTATATCATATTGAAAATAATTTTCTAAATTTGTGTGAACATCAATGTTGTTTAATTAAATGTATCTAAAACGCATTCACAAAAAGATGGAGCTGCCAAAGTGGAAAAAATATGGGAAGAGTTTATTGGAAGAGTTGATAGGCCATTCATATATATTTGAAGTAGAACTCAATGATTACAACCTTTTTCGAAAGTTTAAAATTGACTATTACACATGTTCATGAGATACTTTATGCAGAGGAAAGTTGGCATTTACTTGAAAAAATACAAAAGGTAAGTAGTTTAATACATTTCATTAAAACTTTTTGCCAATAATTTTCTTAAATAATTGTTTATAATTTAATACTATTATTTAAAATTTAAAACTATTTGATTGTAGTTTTTATAGGAACATAATTTTGTATCAAATGTCAACCCCAAAACAATTGAAAAGGACAAAGATTTGGAAAGCCATATAGATACTGAAGATTATGATATTATTGAAACTCTTACAAAAAAAAATATATACACAAGAGTAAGTTATCACGTATATTATTTAAACATTTAAAATCATTATTTCTCTTAAATAAATAAAATTTATCTTAAAGGTACATAAATTTGCAGGTATACAAAAATAATAAAGAAGCTGGAGATCATGCAAATTGAATAAAGTTCATTTGAAGTGATAAGACATTTAGTTTTTATTTAATATTTTGTTAGCATAATTAATAATATTTTTTACAATATCTTCTAGATATTTTTTCTTCCTCCAATATTATTTATCATATATTTTAAAGTATATTAATTTGTTAATTAAAATTTTTATTTTTATTATGATTTGATATTTTAATTATAATATTATATTATATATATTTTGAACATGTTAATAATTTAATAATATTAATTTTTATTTTTATTTAAATTTAAATAAAATAAAAACAATATGTGCATCGCACGAATAGCAAGCTAGTTAAAAATATAATATTTAAATGGGAGGTGGTTCAAATTAAAGATGAGTGATAAGTTTGCTCTATCAAATTTATTGAACATTAGATCAACCTAAGGTTATTAATATTTTACCGCACAACATTTTGATTCTTTTTGAAAACAATATATATCGCAATTAATTGTTTAGGTATATTATTTTGAATTTTTTGATTTAATATAAATATATTTATAAATATACATAGATTTTTACATAATACTACTACTAATAATATGCAAAATAAATAAGTTTAAAAGTATAATAAATAATATTATCAATTTATTATGATATTTTTGAATACTTAATTTGATTATATGATAATTAAAATAAATTTTTTTTTTCGTGTAAATATATATTAAGATAAAAATACAGAGATGAAAAAGAAATTAATTTTAGTTTTAGGACTTTTGAACTTTAAAGAGGGAGTATAATTACTTTCTTGAAAGGGATTGAATATTTATGAATTTTGATTTGAAAAATAAAGTGTAAAAAAAAAAAAAAGTTCTAGTAAAAAAAGAGAAACTCAACTTTTAAAATTATTTTATTCATTAGTTTTATTTTTATTAGATTAAAAATAGTTAAACAACAAAAAAAATAAATTAAAAATTATAAAATATATTTTACGTTTACTTACCGGTTAAAGCAAGTAATTTCATCGAAATTTATCAAAAGTAGTTGAAATAAATGAAAACAACCATATTATTTGGTACCAAATTTAATATAAAAACCTACCCTTAAATATAACTATGTTTTGGTATAATTAGAACACATCAACCTATATGATCTCTATCGAAACAAAATTAATAATAAGGATCAATATTTTTTTTTATTAGGACTATCAACTATAAATAAAGAGTTATAAACTAAAAATCATCGTTAAATAAAATTTGAAGGAAAATCTTAAACCGTTCAAATTTTTTATCGCCCTTCTCGAGTATGCAACTATTCATCGGAGTCCAAAAGGGTTAGGGTAAGCCCAAAATTCTATGATCTTGACCTGGCTATGTTGAACCCAAGCCCTTTATATTCGTTTAAAAGTTGATCTTAAGTCCTAACTAGAAGCAGGCGAAGGATACATGTCACTTGTTTTCAAGCTTAGCCCGACCATCAGTCATATTCTTTCTGTCTTTTTTTTTTTTTTTTTTTTTGCGTTAAAGGCATCGGTAATTTTCAACTTTCAAGCTTTTATTGATGAAATTCTTTCGCTTTTTTTCTTTCCTTTTATGTAGATAAACTTCAGTTTTTTTTTTCATATATATAATTCGTTTCTGAATAATAAATATGCTCGGTAATATTCCTTTACATATTAAATGTTTTATGATTTTATCATTTTTTAATAACTTAATTTAAATAAAAAAAGTAAAATATGAAAAATTATTTACAAGTATTTTTTAAAAATATATTACTATTAATAAAAAGGTAGAATATGAAAAGTTAGCATATATAATATTATATATATATAACTGTGATCTTATATGCTTAAAGGGTTTCTTTTTTAGAAAATTCTTGGCAAAAATTTGATTTTTTTTTCTTTTTTAGGAGGTGGATCCAAGGCTAAAAGGGTGATGGAGGATATAGGGTTGTTTAAGCGAGGATGGAATGGTTACAATCTAATAAACATGTATTTTCCGAGGCGAAAACAGCTAGCTGTTGGTTGTTGTTGAGATAAAATGGGGTTGTTGATGGAGAGGTATTGGCCAATGGTTTGTAGTGAATGTGTTAAATTCTGGTAGTTTTCGAGGTTGCTTTTGGTTTATTGGAATGATTGTGTGGAACGGAGAGGGTTTCAGTGATGTATCAGATTAGATTCAACTTCGTCGTTTATTATAATGTGAAGTTGTTTCCTCAGCTCGACTTATATGTCTTGCTTGCTTTATGTACTTCTAAGTATGGTATGTCTTGTTTCATGTTCTTTTTAAACCAGTTGTGCTTGTTTTTACATTTTGAATATCCAGGTTAATTATTCGACCCTTTTCAAGCTGATTGTAGACTTTATATGGCTTTGATTAGTTAGATGTTGGGCTTGTTAATTTGATTGGAACGAGCTAAAATAAAATTGAGATAATCGATTACTTGGATTTTATATTTGTCAACATTGTTATATCTTTGAATTCGAAGTTTAACTCATTTTATTCATACAATTACTTTAAAAGATGACATCGAATAAATATAAGAAAGGAAAAATTCTTCAACAAGAACAAAGAATTGGGTTTTCGTTGGTAAAGTTTCATGCTTGATTGCTTGATGTTGAATAGTGAAAAATGAAAATGTAAGTAATTAACTTTGTTTCTCAATTAAAGTGTTACAGGTAAGACTATGAGAAAAGATGCTTGGACGAGAATTTTTGAGAAATAGTTGTAGAAACTAAGTATGAGAATGTTTAGTTTTAAAAAATTATCCACCTTATGCTATGTCAAAATAGATTACTGTTTTCTTTTTCTAGTTTCTACATATACATACCTACATAGATGTGTTTGTGTACGAAAGGAAAATAAACTACGGTGTTTATAGGAAGATATAAGGAAAGCAGAGATAATTTCAGTAGTTGTTTTGCCAGTTGATCTGTTTGTATATGAAGTAAAGCTGGTCATGTTGGCTCTGCCGATGGAAACTGAAAGGGAAAGTTTGCATAGTGACAAGGATCACAAGACCAAGAACTGATGAAAGGATTTTTGTCATGACTAATTGTTTGAGTGAGACACTGAATTATGTTACAAGCTGTGTTTACCATCTTAGGCAAACACAATTAACTGTGGGTTTAGTTTTATCGAACCTAATAGGCAAACACATTAATTGATGAAAGGATTTTATATGCTTTGCTATTTTGGAGTTAAAAACAAGTAGGATGCACTACAAGAAAATGGAAGATTATTGGTAGTTTTATAGCAGTATTTCACTTACAAACGTCACTAGTTTTCGTGTTTTTATAAAATTTAAGGTATTTTTTATCAAAATGTCATAAAATATTTAAATAGTAGCCTTTTTACTTATAAATGCCAACCAAGATAAAAATTAATGACGTTTATCGACTAAAACGCCTTGAATAATCTTCTCTAAGAAATTGGAGTGATTACTGAAGGTATTTTTTTACAGAAAATGCCTTGAATAAACTTGTTATAAAAATGGATAAGAGATTACTAAAAGCATTTTTGATAAACAATGTATTGAATAATCCCTTCATAAAAAAATGTAGGCAATTATTGAAGGTATTTTCTACAAAAAAAATACCTTCAATAATTTCGCTAAAAAATTAGAGAGGATTATTGAAGGCGTTTTTTTATCAAAAATACCTTTAATAAATATCTTATCAAATTTTGAGGATCATACAATTGTTAACTATAATGTCGTAAGTTTAAACCCTCATTTTAGCATTTTTTGAGTTTTTGAAGGGATTATTTGTAAAGGATTATTCAAGGTGTTTTCTGGGCAAAAAAACCTTCAATAATCCATTTAAAAAATTTTGGAGATAGAATATTAAAAGCCTTTTCGGTAAGAAAATGCCTTTAATAATCTATAAAAAAAAATTGGAACGGATTCTTGAAGGTTTTTTTGGCAAAAAGAACCTTAAATAATCCACTCAATAAATTTTTATGAGGAATTATTGAATGTGGTTTTGGTAAAAAAGCGCCTTCAATAATCTATACAAAAAATTTGGAACGAATTCTTGAAGGCATTTTTGGTCCAAAATACCTTCAATAATCTACTCAATAAATTTTTATGAGGGATTATTGAAGGTGGTTTTGGTAAAAAAATGCCTTCAATAATATTTTGTTAAGGATTATTCAAGGTGTTTTCTGGCTAAAAATGCATTCAGTAATCCCATCAAAAAAATCTTGGTTTAATTATATATGTGAAGTCAGTTATAGGTTTATGCCCAAAAAATATTTGGTTTATATATGTGATACTATGAATTACATCTTAGAATTTACATTATGAACATTGTTGTATTTCAATAAATTGACCACACATATGATTTAAAACTGTTAACATTGCCATATAAATATATTTTTCTCAAATAATCGTACTCAATATATGTGTTTTCATATAAAACAAATATATATCAATAATATTAAACCAATACCTCAATCTACAAATTTAAATTATCCATGGCATGTTAAAAACATTATAACAAATGATTCTCATATAATTACACTCAACCAACAATGTCCAACCTCAAGGTTTATCAATAAATGATAATACATACTCATACCACTTCTTACGGACTTTATCAAGTTCATCTACCATGAAGCTTTCTTTACGCTCCCACTAAAAAAAAAAAATCAGAAGTAAATGTTAATAAATGAGAACATAATTTTGCTTTTTTTTTTAACATATAATAACTTTATGAAATTTATACTAACCTTGATGGTGTGGTCATAAAATCATATAAAACTATCTTTCTCATAAAATGAAAGACATAATATCCACATTCAATATATTCAAGTTGACGAGGTACATGAAAATTAAATTTAGCGGGTTTAGGAAACATTTATCTATATAAACTCAACATAAAAGAATAAATTTAAATTTCACATTTACCTGTAATGACACATATTTTATCTTTGCCTTCTTGTCAAATGTAGATATTACCCTAAATTAAAAAGAAAAAAATTATTTAATACATAAATAAAATTACTTATGAAGAAACATAAGATATATAATATAATAGCATATAATACCTCTTTATAAAAATTTTAATTTCGGGATTAGACATCACCGTTGATTGAGCCAAATTAAGTAAATATGGTGTTAAGAAATTGGTATCAATCACAATAAACTGTCAATGATTACTGCAAAATAATAAGAATGATATACTTAGATTAGGCATCATATCATATTTGGATAAAGCTAAAATAATTATTTGTATGAATATAACTTACTACGCATTATACAGGAGTAAATAATAATTAGCCTATTTTTTCATGCATTCAATCACATGATTAGCATGAAAAATGATTGTACCACTCTGCTCACTAATGAAATTGGGGTCAACAAATCTAGATTTGTGGGTTGTCGGTCTCGTTTTGACCTCTCTATATAGGAAGCTACACGATAATAATCAATAATACAAGTTAGTAATACACTATAGTATAGATTAATATATATTGAGTTTGCATATTTGTGTTTATAAGCTAATTTCATATAAGCATCAATATCAATAGCTGATATTTCATCCAGTTCACAAAATTCTTTAACCTCATCCACACCAATGTAAAAAAGTGACGATCTATCAAATAACCCATCTTCAAACTCAATGGTTATGCAATTTTCTCTAGATAAATGATCGAGTGAATAATTAGATAACTCATCCATAGTAGCTTGAGCAAGGGTCATACTTTGAGTTCCAACATCCTGTTACAATATAAAATGAAATATAAGTATTAAAATCAAATTAATAAATATAATAAACAAATAAACATTAAACTTATAAATAAAATCATACTTCATGGCAGTTAGCAAAAGTTAGGTTCCTTGGCTGACTTGCAACAAAAGCTTGTCCTAGGTGCTATCCGATTGGCCTACAAGCATATTATGCTGCATTGTTGCCAACATGGCCTCCAAAGTAGCGAGTCTTTACTGTTGCTTATTTAGGCATTGCTCATTGTCACCAAGTCATTATTGTTGTTGCTCAATTCATATTGTGCATTTGTCATTCGAACGGTTTTGGGTTGATTACTAAAAAATTTTAATAGCAACATAAATTTACAAACTCCACAAACTCGATCATGTTTTTCTTTAGTCCTAATGCTAAAAACAATGGATCTTTGCCATACTGGGTTGTCGGTTCACTGGATTTAACTTTGGCAACATAATCATTCTAAAAGATAATAATAAGATAGGCTGTAACAATAAATCTATACAAGCTAGTATAGAATCATGCATACAACCACAATGCCAATCATATGTGATTTAATGAACAGTTATACATACAATCTTTTTAGCCAATTCTTCGATTACTTCATCTACAAAGGATCCATTCTTTCGTAGATGTCCTTGTTTCCAGACATCCTATCTAAAAACTTCAATGCCAAAGCTCACTGATTCCTAATAAATTACCATAATATAAGAATCAGAATCTATAAAATAAATGTTCATAAATATTCATTTATGAATATAAAACAAGTATGATAATACTTATAAGCTCATACTTAATATTTGCATATCCCTTTCTAATTGTCTGATGGTGATATATTTGTTTTTCCTGAATGTTTTTTTAGTTTGCTTTGGTTTTTTTACAAAAGAAAGAAATTACATAAATCACATATAAAGATATCAAATATATTGCATAAAATATTATAAATAACTTTTTTTTGTAATGGGTTTGCATACTAAGAAATCTTCTGATAGCCAATCTCGAACAAAATTTCTCCAATCTTCAACACTTATAACATTTGCATATGATGTAGGTGGAATAGCCAATACATCACCTTGATTAGTGAGCAGTAAAATATATTGGGCTGTCAATCTGTGTTTAGAGTCTCTAAATGCTTTTTCAACAAATTACAACACAAGCTTTTTACATTTAATTGGAACATCAAACCATTCCTAAATAATTTAACACAATTATTATGAACACATTGAATTTCAATTAAATGATCATTTAACAAATTTTATGAAATAGTTTAATAAACATACCATAATTGACTCCTATATACCATCCTTTAGATTATTAAGAGCCCATCGTCAATTGGTGTATGTAATTGAAATGCTACTACAGATGATGACACCAATATGAGTAGCCAACTTAGTAGCTCCATCAGACATAGGCTACCCACTTTGATTGAAATCTACATGAATTTTTGTGTCACTCACTTTAGTTTGTTTATTTTGTCCCCTTTCTTTTCTTTTTTAGCCTACAGTGTGTCTTAGTAGAAAGAGAAGTATGTTGTTTGGAGTCCATAATACCTGATTTTGATCATAATTTTATGAAATACACCAAACTATCTGTCTAAATTTCACACTGTACGTAATAAAATACGACCAATATTATACTACAAAAACACCATTTAGCAAACCAATCAACAATGTGTTCAAAAACACCATTCAAGAAACCATTCAGAAATACCATTCAAGAAACCATTTAGAAACACCATTCAGCAAACCATTTAGCAAACCAATATCATACAATACCATTCAGCAAAACAATATCATATAATACCATTTAACAAACCACAATATTTAAACCAAATTACACAAAAATACCATACATGTAATGAAAGGTGCTTGGCTAACTAAGGTTACGGTGAAATAAATAAAAAATATATATAGATGTAAATAGTAAGGAGCCAAAAAAACTACCTCTATCGAAGAATATAAATAATACAATAAACAAAAAATAAAGGTATACCGATAAATAGAGAGGTGTACGTCATTGAGTTGTTAAAGGTCAGCAGCGACGATAGAGATAAAAAAACTAAAAGTCAAACTAAAAGTGTTTAAAGGGCTTGGTTTGGTTGATTAATGGAATTTTTAATCATTCTTTGTAATAGCAGTTTATGATTCTGAAGTTCAAGACAGAGGAATTAATATAAAAATAATAAGTGAAAGCATTTTTTTGGCAAAAACGCCTTCAATAATCTCTTTAAAATTTGACTACTAACTTATTGAAGTTATTTTTACTAAAAGACATCTTTAATGATCCTAAAAATTTTTTAAAAAGAAATTATTGAATGCATTTTTTTAAAAAGCACATTCAATAATCCTGTCCAAAAATATTATGAGGAGTATTGAAGGCATTTTATAAAAAAAATACTTTCAATAATTTTCTTTAAAAATTTTGAAGAGGAAATTATTTAAGGCGTTGTTAGTCAAAAATGCTTTCAAAAATCTCCTCATTAAAATTTAAGGGGATTATTGAAGGCATATTATGCAGAAAACTCCTTCAATAAATTCTTTTAAAAATTTTGAATGGATTATTGAAGGTATTTTTGGTAGAAAATCACTTTTACTGATATTTTCCTCATAAAAATGGAAGGGATTATTGAAGGCGTATTATGTAAAAAATGCTTTAAATAAATTCCTTCAAAATTTTTGAGGGAATTAATGAAGGTATTTATAGTCAAAAAATGCCTTCAATAATCCCCTTAAAATTTTACTACGAGATTATTAAAAGCATTTTTTACTAAAATATACCTTTAATAATCCCACAAAATTTTTTAAAAAGAAATTATTGAAGGCATTTTTTTTTCAGAAAATATCTTTAATAATCTAGTCCATTTTTTCAATACCTTGTTTATTGGAGGCATTTTCTACCAAAAATACCTTCAATAATCTTGGCCAAAAACATTACAAGGATTATTAAAAGGCATTTTATAAAAAATTGCCTTCAATAATTTTCTTTAAAAATTTTGAAGATTAGATTATTGAAGGCATTTTTAGTCAAAAATGCCTTCAAAAATCATCTCGTTAAAGTTTAAGAGGATTATTAAAGGCGTATTATGCAAAAAACACCTTAATAAATAAGCTATTAAAAATTTGAAGGAATTACTAAAGGCATTTGTAGTTAAAAATGCCTATAATAATCTCCTAGTCAAAATTTATGATGAGTATTAAATGTGTTTTTGATAGAAAACTACCTTCACTGATAAAAAATAAGTGAAGGCATTTTTACTAAAAGACGCCTTTCATAATCCTAAAAAAATTTTAAATAGAAATTATTGAAATCATTTTTCTTAAAAAATGCCTTCAATAATTTGGTCCATTTTTTTAATAGATTATTTATTGGAGGCATTTTATGCCAAAAACGCCTTCAATAATCCAGTCCAAAAATATTATGAGGATTATTAAAGGTGTTTATTTATTTAAAATGCCTCTATTTGTTAGATATATGCGTGTGTTTCTTACAAACTCCAATAAAATTATCCCCAAACTTAGTGCATCCAATCCTAACTTCAAGCTTTATCTTCATTAATCTACTATTTTTCTTTTCAAACCAACTACAATTTACTTTCCTTTGCCTTCAGCTTTTAATATTTGAGTTGTCTTTTAGAATCCTATTTTGACTATTTCTTAGTTATTTACTTTAGCTTTTACTTCATTCTACTATTCCTTTAGCTTTTATAATTTGTGATATTCTTTTTGGTTTAAAATTTTTCTTCAAAACCCACCTTCCTCAAATACCCATTTGGAACCCATCATTCACTTTCCTTTCATTTTTTTATCTTTTTTTGGGTTTCCTCTAAACCAGTTTTACCTTATGTCAACCCCTACTACAAATACTCTAAGGTAATGTCTGAGTTAGCAATAGAGTTTTAAATGCTTTATATGAGGTAATTGAGAAAATACTTCATAACAAAGAGTTTTGGTCTTCTATAAGTATTGGTCTTGTTATTATTTTTGGTTTAAAATATAGTAAACTTAAGTATTTTATATGTTTATTTTCATATAAATTATTTATATAAATTTGGTATGATACTGTAGTAAGTACTAAATAGATAAGAGTTAGATGCAAAAGTTAAAATTAAGTCAAGAGTAAAAAGATGGAGTGAAAAATTTTCTTAATTTTGCATTTGAGAATACAAATAAAGATAATATGATATTATGCCTATGTATGAAGTGTGCTAATATCGATTGACAAATGTGTGAAGTTATTTTTGAATATTTAATTTATATTGGATTTGTCTTAGGATATGTTAATTAGCATTTTAATAGAGAGTCTATACGTCAAGGTATTCCATTAGAGTTCTTTCAATTTCAAGGGCTCCCCAACACCAACATGATTCTTCTATAACAGATGCATTGAAGGCATGTTGTGAGATGCTTTTAACATTTATAACCAACATTTTTGTAATTCATCTCCCCAAAATGATGGATTTAATCAGTCTAATGTTGAAATGAATGAATTTAGTGAACATGGCTTAGGTGTAGGTGACTGACAACCTAGAGGAGAACATCAAAGTTTTTTTAGTTGCTTGAGGATATGAATGAAAAACTTTATAAGGGATAGAAACATTCAAAGTTATCTTTTTGTGTTTATTTTTTTTCACTTGAATGCTTATGTGGATGGACGGGAAACTCTTTGACTTTATTATTAGAGTTTATGAAAAAAATATTTTCTTTTGCAAAAATCTCTTAATCTTGTAAGGAATCAAAGAAGACGATCAAGGATTTGAGTCTCGGATATGAGAAAATTCATAGTTGTCCCAATGATTGCATGTTGTATTGGGGTGATAGAAAAAATAAAAAATCTTGTTATTTGTGTGTTATTTCTCATTAGGTGGACAAAAATCCCAACAAAAGGTTGAATGAGGATAGTGATGAAGTCTATGTAAAAAATAAACCTGTAAAGGTTTTACGCTATTTTTTTATTAATACCAAGACTTCAATGACTCTTCATGTCTTTCAAAACTACAAATTCAATAAGGTGGCATGATGAAAAGCTGATGGATGATGGTTTATTGAGGCATTTTATAGATTCTTTAGCATAAAAATCATTTTATTCTAGGTTTTCAAACTTTGCATCTAATCTTCGAAATATTATGGTTGGACTAGCATCTGATGGATTCAACATATTCAAAATGATGAGTACTTCTTATAGTACTTGGCTAGTTGTATTGATTCCATACAATTTGCTACCATGGATTGCCAAAAAGCAACAGTCATTTATCTTATCTATGATAATTCCTAAGAAAAAAACTTCAGGTAATGATATAGACATCTACTTTTAACCTCTTATTAAAAAGTTAAAGCAATTATAAGAAAGAGTTGAAACCTATGATGCATTAAAAAAATTCAATATTTGTACTGCTTTATTATGGACTATCAACAATTTTTCTGTTTATGCGAATTTATCTAGTTGGAGCACAAAAGGTCATTATACTTATCCATGTTGTGCTACGTAAACATGTTTGAAATGGTTACCTAATGGTAGGAAGTTTTATTATATGGCACATCATCGATGGTTAGATGATAATCATCAATTTAGATTTTAAAAATACCTCTTTGATGGAACTAAAGAGTTGAGAAGATCGCCTTTACCAATTAGTAGGTCTAATATCTTGTCAAAGTCAAAAAATATCAATTTCACTTATGAAAAAGTCACTCTATCAAGGAAAAGAGTGAAGGACATCTTTAAAAATGCTTGCCTCATATTACGTAAGTTAGTAATACTGATACTCAAGTTAGTGATCTTGATGTTCAAAGTGATGAGGAGGACGATAAAAAAGATGACTCCAATGAGTCTGAGTTGTGAAAAAAAATAAGTATCTTATTTAAGTTATCTTATTAGGAATATAATTTATTACGTCATAATCTTAATTTGATGCACATAGAGAAGAATGTTTGTAAAAATTTTATCAGAGCAATTCTCAATGTGAATAAAAGATCAAATGATGACTTAAAGAGTTGGCTTGACCTAGTTGATATGGGGATTCATCCTGACCTTCATTCCAAGTTGCTTTTTAGTGGCAAATATTGATTGCTTTCTATCTATTTTAAGATTTCGAAAGCTGAGAAAGATGTGTTTTGTAAGGTTTTGAACAATGTAAAAGTTTTGGATGGCTATGTGTTAAATATATCAACATGTATGAATCTAAAAGAGCAAAAACTTTCTTCATTGAAGTCACATGATTATCACATTTTGATGCAATATTTACTTCCTATCACTTTACATTCATCAATGTCAAAATAGGTCACTTCTGTGGTAATTAAATTGAGTAACATATTTAAAGCTCTATGTGAGAAATTTTTGAATGTGAAAGAGCTTGACAAACTTGAATATCAAGCTGCAATTACTTTATGCCATTTAGAGAAGATTTTTCCTCAAAACTTTTTCACTATTATGACGCATTTGGTTATCCACCATCCATACGAAGCAAAAGTCAATAGACTGATTTATTATCAATGGATGTATCCTATCGAAAGGTATTATTCGTTAATAGCTTGATTAGGTTGTTAATGTTGATCATATCACTCTAGTTGAAAAGATATATGACAAATGTTTTATGCCATAAGTTTTTAGGGAGGTTAAATTCTTATTGTTGCAAAAAACGCTATCCGAAAGGTTTTATTGCTAAAGGATATTTAACAAAAAAGTAAATGACATTTTTTTTTGTTATTGAGGAGATGTTGAAACGAGATTTAATAGACCATCAAGAAATGTTGGTATACAGCATACTGACTTTACCTATAGTTATCTTTTTGAAAGTTTTGGACAACCAATAGGCAAAGCTAAAATGATGGAGTTAGATGATAAATCTTGGGCATAAGCACATCGATATGTTTTTTTTTCATCATGACTTAATTGAATAGTTTCGCAAAAATTTTTTTGCAAAAAAAAATTCATTCCATTAAGCATAATTTATTGTATTTATTGTTATTGTTAATACTTTATTATGATGCTTTGTAGCATAGAAATAATTTGAGAGCTCATGCATATTATCAATGATTAAACCCTTAAGAGCTTGATAAGTTATTAGTCAAAAACTTTCATGAATGGTTAGGAGCAACTGTAAGTAATGCCATACTTCCCATTATGAGAAATCTACATAGAATGCTTACGGTATAACTAACATTAATAACATATATATTTATTCCACCTTTATAGGTTTAGAGTGGAAGGCTTGTTAGTGAAAAGATAAAGTGTCTTTCACAAGGTCTGAACAAGATTATGAAATAATACAAATGTTTCATCATCAATAGATTTAGATTTTACACTAAATCCCATGATAGATTTAGAAGTATACAAAATTCAAAAGTTATTGTTACTTCATCAACTACTAGTTATGCTAGTGCTAAGGACATAAACCCTTTAAAGGAAAATGTTGACTATTATGGCATGATTAATAACATCATTGAGTTAGATTATTATCGCAAGTGAAAAGTTGTCTTATTTTTGTGCGATTGGGCTTATATGAATAGTGTGAGGAGTATTAAGAAAGATCAGTTTGGATTTACACTTGTGAATTTTTCTCAATTAATTCACACTGAAAACAACTCATTAATGAACCTTATGTTTTTTCATCTCAAGTCAAACAAGTTTTTTATTCTGAAAAGCCTAAAGAATTGGGTTGCTTTTTTGTTCTTCGAAACACACCTAGAGACTTATTTGATATAGGGTTAGATACCAAAGATGATGTTGAACATGGAACTGAATATTATCCTTTTGCTGAACAAAATTGGATGAAAATATCTCCAGTACCTCTGGTCAGTGGGTTTAGAAAGATGTTAATGAAGACATTTATGAATCATGATGGATCATCTATATTTTATAATTCAAGTGTTTAATACATAATGTAATAAATGCTTGTATGTAATTAAGTCACATTTGCTATTGTATATTTATTGTATTGTAAATCATACATTGTCTTTTAATTTAATTAAATCCATGTATTTTGTATATACAGTTAGTTAAGATTTCTTAACTTCTCAATATCTTTATATATGTTCTAAACTAATATCTTTTATATATTCTTTTTTCTGATACAGGTAAGCTACAATGTGGAAGAGTAGATTAAAAGGAATTAATATCAGAGATATTAGTTCAGAACCATCTACAGCACCTGATGATATTGGCTATGGACTAAATTGTTTGAAGGGGAATTAACGTACTATTGGTTCTAACTTAGTCACTTTTAACCCTTCAACTGCTATTGGATCTGACAATACGAGAGGTCTAGGTTTAGATAGTATCATATCAATTGATCCTGCTTTAAATTTGAATGCAAGTATCATATACCCCATATTTAGAATTTGATTATAATGATTAAAGTACTGGCATTTTACAAATTAATTTTTTATTTTTTGTAGTTGATAACAATGGTTAATGGAGAACCAGAGACCGAACAACTTTGAAGGCATTGTTTTCACTACCTCTGAATGAGTGTATTGTAGTGTTTGCAAACTCTAATAGGCAACCAATTGATGAAAAGGCTCAACTGTTGGCTGAATTTCTAGGTATGATTGCCCGTAATGGAATGAAATTGCCCATTCACTATGAAACATGGCATAAAGTTCTAGCAAAAGTTAAGGCCGATGCTTTAAACCTTATTGAGATATTAGTATAACTAATTAAATATTAAAATATAATTATTTTACATTTGGTTTATTGATTGAAACTTTTCTTATTGTATTATTATAGTCAAGATTTGTACTTGAAATACCAACTTTATTTGTGCTTAAGTCATTGGAAAAAAAATGGAAAGACTATAAGCATAATTTGAAAAATAAGTATTTTGATCAAAATACTAATGTAGAGGCCACAATGAAAAATTTACCCTATAATGTGATTAGGTGGCAATATAAACAATTAGTTAGATTTTAGTTCTTAAGAAAAGAAGAGGTATTAATTTATAACTTTTAATATTAGTTTTAAATAATAAAAATGTTTTATGCTTTAAGTTAGAAATATTTGTATTTCTACCATATACATAATTATTTTTTATGACAGAAAAGAGAACAAATTGGGGTTGGTAGCAGAAAACAACAAAAATATAGTCACATAAGTGGATCGAAAAGTTTTCAAGAAAGCAAAAAGAAATAATAAGTTTATGATTTTAAACTTATTTAAATGAATGAACTTTTTGTGCCGTTAAAGGGTAAAAATGCAAATTAATAGTTATTGTTCTATTTTAATAGTTTTGATAATTTCAATACATAATATTAAACTTATCCAAAGTATTGAACTTAGTTTCCTCAGTTGATATGTATGAAAAAGTTATTGTTTACATCAATTTAGGACTTTTTATGCCATTAATAGGTAAAAATACAAAATTGTTGTTCTTGTTCTATTTTAACAGTTTGAATAGCTTTAATACATGATATTAAACTTATCCAAATAATTGAACTTGGTTTCTATGGTTGATATGTGTGAAAAAGTTATCGTTTACATCTATTTGGGACTATATTTGCCTTTTAAAGGCAAAAATACAAATTAAACTTTTGGATGGCTTTTAACAGTTTGGATGGCTTCAATCCATGATATTAAACTTGTCCAAATAATTAAATTTGGTTTCCATAATCGATATCGTGAAAGGCCAAAATGTTTTTACTGTTTATATTTATTTAAGACTTTTATGTTGTTAAAGAGCCAAAATATAATTTTACAATATATTTCTATTTTAACAATTTAGATAGATTAAATACATGATATTAAACTTATTCAAATTTTTGAACTTGATTGATAGGCTTGATATGCATAAATAAGTTGCGGCTAATATGTATTTAACAATAATATATGTTTTTATATAGGAGATTGAAATGGGTGATAAAATTGGACGTGTGGAACTTTTTCACTTAACATACACAAAAAAAAAATATGGATCTTACTTGAATATCAAACACAAGAAATTGTGGTAATTTGTAACATCTATTTTAATAGAAAGTAAATATTTACTCTCATTAACATATTAGGAATTAATCATTAAACTTGATAGTTTTATCTGATGTTTCTGTCAATAAGAAAATGGCTATTAAGATTAAACTAACATCCGATGGTTCTGTCAACATGCAAGAATTGAAAATTTGAATTTTCACAAAAGTTGCTAGAAAAGAAAGGCATGGAGGGGTTTGAGGCATTGGATTGGATCCAACACCATCTACCTACTATGGACATAGCTCTCAATAATTTACATTCCCAACAAGTTAGTCTTCGTGAGACATTTTCATATTGAAAAAGGAGTTGCAAACTATGCAACAACGTTTCCAATAAATAGAAGCAGAAAGAGAATAGAAGCGTGCCAAAATTGAAAAACATGCTAGAATAGACTAAGAGAATGCAAAATTTCAGTAATTGCATGATCAATTCGATCATATTATGAATTTTGTGTAACAATAATTTTCAGGAACTAATATTGGTGGTCTACTAACTCAAGTATTATATTTAGTAAATATTTATATTTTTAATATAAAAAATAGCTTATTATTAAGTGTTAATACTTGTATGATATTATCCAGCAGGTTCTTGAGCACACTAGTCATCAAGGTGAAAAAATTCCTTCATTAAATGACAATTTTTCAAATCTATGCAGTCATCAATTTTACACATTTTAATTTTTTTTGTTAATGTACTAAAATAATTTGACTGTTATTATAGCAATTATTAAACTTTGTGTTAATTACATGTATATTTGAACGTGAATTAAGTATTTATTAATTTCAGTTTCTGAAGTTAAGTTTGTTTTTATTTCTTTTAACATTTTTTGTTAATGAAAATAATAAATATTAAAGGAAATTTAAAAAAAAAAGTAAATTTCTTAATTTCAAGGCATTTGCACCATAAAAACTCAACTAAAAGTAGCGACGTTCTTATAAAAAAAATGCGACTAATATGGTGGCATTTATAGAATAAAACATCACTAAATTAATGGCATTTTTATGATACTAATGTCGTTAATGTAGAGATGTTTGTTAGGACAAATGCCATTAATTTAGCAACGTCCTATGATATAAATGCCATCATATTAGTGATGTTTTTCTAATAAAAATATCACTAAATTAATGGCATTTTTTAGATACAAACGCCGCTAAAATAGCGGCATTTTATAAAAAAAACATCGTTATTTTTCTTGACACATGTATAGCCGACACTCTTAGTGGCATGTTTTGCAAATACCACAAATCTTTTAGTGGTGTTTATAAATGTCACTAAACGTTCAAAAAAATGCCACTAAAGACCTAAACCCTTGTAGTGATGCATACAAATATACAGGCATCATTTTGTCTGAAAAGCAACTAAAAGTTGCAAAAATGAAAACAAAAGAAATTGGATGCATACGAATTGTGGCATAATTGTGGGACTTATCTATGATGACAAAATATTATTTTGTAATATTACGATGTTGGAAGTAGTTTTTGCTAAGTACTTCTTGTTGGAATATTATTTATTGTTGGTATATATGTCATCCATCTTATAAATTATTCATTTTGATTTTATCCTTTTGTTATAAATTATATTAGTTATTTTTTTAAATAAATTCAGATTTTATCTTTGTAGAAACCCATATATGTTCGGGGTCTATCATGCTAATCTTATTTTTAATATAGTGTATTATATTATATGGTGATATTATTATATGGCATATTAGATTATATTATTATTATTATTGTTGTTGTTGTTGTTGTTATTATTGTTATTATTTTTATTTTTATTTCCTTTTTTTGCTCGATTTGTAACAAAAATTATGGAAACAGAAATTACAATTGGATCATAAGGGTCAAAAGGTTTTAATGCATATTACAAAATTGTTAATTTGATTTTGGACAGATTAGCAAAAATCTAGCCTCAAATCATGCACAGCATGACCCAATTTTAAGATTCAAGCTTGGATTAGTTCTGTCTGTTTCCTAAATAATCTCCTAAGAGTACTTATAAATTGAACCAAAAAACATAAAACAAGGAAGGAGTTGATTATGACAAGGAAAGGCTCGGTATTTAAAATTTCTAGAAAAGGTTTTTGGGAATTAGGTTTTTGAGATCTTGGTTCTGGGAATTCTAGGTTTGGTTTGAAATTTCTGGGAAAGATTTGAGATTTTTATTCTAGAGTGCAAGGATTAGGATTCTGGGATTTTTAGGTAGGAGTTTAGGTTTTTTCTGAAAGATTTAGGTTTTTTAAGATTTTTTTAGGTTTTTTTTTTTGTTTTCTAGGGTTTTTTGGGTTTTTGGGATGAATGTTGAAGTTGTCAATTGAATTTCCTGACAAGAATTGAATTTTTTGACCAGTTTTTAGCTAAATTTCTAGAAACTTGTGGGTTTTGCCCAGTTTTCAGTTGAAGTTCTTGAGTTGTTCTTGATTTTTTAAAAGAGAAGAGAAAGCGTTTAGGGATAAAAAAAAGAGGGAACAGAGGATTTCTAAAAAGAAATGAGCAAATTTGGTTTATATAGCGACCTAAAATGGCAATGTTTTGGACAACCCAAGATTTGTGCTTAATCCGCTAACCCATGCATTGACCTGCACGTTGACCCAACCCGAATTGCAAGTTTTTCTTTTTTCATTTTTATTTTTTTCTAATTTCATTTTATTTTTTAATTATTTATTTTATTATCTTAAGTTTTTATTTTATTTTTAATTTTTTATTTAATTTTATTGATTTTTATTTTTAAAAAATCTTTTCTTTTTGGAAAATAGAAGAAGCAAATAATAAAAAAATAAAAACAAAAATTCTTTTCGAATAAGTTTGAAAAACAAAGAAATAAAAATAAATAAATAAATTTTTTTCAAATAAATTTATGGAATCCAGCAAACTATTAGAAAATTTCATAAATCAATTTTAAAAAAGATAATAATAAAAATAATAATAAATAAATAAAAAAATAAAAAAAAACATTTTATCCTCTAAACGATTGAAGGATTACTTTCTAAATTAAGTCTTATCAAACTATTGGGAGACTTAATGAAATCCTCATAATTTTTATAAATCTTTTTATAATAAAATCTCACCAAACTATTAGGAAATCTACTTCAAAGTAAGTCTTACCAAACTATTATAAGACTTTAATAATTTTTTTTAATTAAAAAAATATTAATAAATCTGACGATGAAGATTCTTTAAAGTAAGACACTAGTTTCCATGAATACTCATGAGATGAGAGGATTATCTTAAATTGCTATCAAACTATTGGGATAATTTTAAGATTAATTTTTAATATTTAATATTTTGGTAAAAGCATAAATATTTTTTGGCTTGGATAATTTGAAATCAAACTGATACCATCTTTGGATGGGCATTATGAGGGTGCTATAACTTTCCTCATCCATAACCGTACTTTCGAACCTAAAATCTGGTTTTGTAGATCAGATTCAATCAGGTGGCCAATCATACCTAAGTAAAAAAAGATTGGTGGTGGCTTCTCTAATCCATGTTTAGCGGTAAGTCTACAGATCTATACGTTATGATAGTTTAGCGATTCACTGAAGACATCGAGAGTCAAGCCAGTAAATGATTTCTTATTATTCAAGTCGTACCTAATAAATTTAAAATTTATTTTGTTTTTTTATTTTATTTTTTTCGTTACTTATGTTTGTTTTAGTTATTCATTTATTTATTGTATATATTTGTCATTCATTTGCATGTGCATAACATAAAGCTCTTCACCTTCCGTGAATACTCATGAGATGAGAGGATTATCTTAAATTGCTATCAAACTATTGGGATAATTTTAAGATTAATTTTTAATATTTAATATTTTGGTAAAAGCATAAATATTTTTTGGCTTGGATAATTTGAAATCAAACTGATACCATCTTTGGATGGGCATTATGAGGGTGCTATAACTTTCCTCACCCATAATCGTACTTTCGAACCTAAAATCTGGTTTTGTAGATCAGATTCGATCAGGTGGCCAATCACACCTAAATAAAAAAAGATTGGTGGTGGCTTCTTTAATTCATGTTTAGCGGTAAGTCTACAGATCTATACGTTATGACAGTTTAATGACTCCACTGAGGACATCGAGAGTCAAGCCAGTAAATGATTTCTTATTATTCAAGCCGTACCTAATAAATTTAAAATTTATTTTGTTTTTTTATTTTATTTTTTTCGTTACTTATGTTTGTTTTAGTTATTCATTTATTTATTGTATATATTTGTCATTCATTTGCATGTGCATAACATAAAGCTCTTCACCCGAACTCTACCTTTAGGAGGGAGTAAAGTATCTATGCCCTCGTGAGATTTCATGTCTCCGTATAGGCTTATGAAACATTCCCACTCAAATTGAACCTTTTTTATTTATAGCCTATGATGGGAAAAGATCGGGTATCTTACTATATTGTGATGGATAATGATGTAAGAAACAATTTAGGAACTTTCTAAAAGTAATCTACACCACATGTAGTTAACTTTAAGAGCCCAACCATAGGTAGAACCACGCTTCCCCTTTGTAGGACCCATGATTAGATGTTCATTCGTAAGCTTATGTATTATCATTTTGTATATTTTTTACCAACCTTGTATGTTGATATTTGTATTTATATATTTTTTTACTAACCTTTATCTTTTATCATGCATTCATATTATTAGATTCATTGTAAGGAATATTTGTCACAAAATAATTTTTAACAAGGAAAATCTCAGTTATATTCATGGAAAGCCTAGCAAAGTCCTCTACTGGCCTACAAAGGGAGTCCAAGAAGTTGAAGCTTGCAAACAAAAGGCTAAAAATGGAAGTTCAAACATTGGAGCAAGAAAAAGATGGATGAAGGAATTTTTGCATTAACCTTAATACAACAAGGTCATCTATTAATTAAGAATTGGCCCAACTATTGTAAGAAAATAGACAATTGCAAGCAAAATTACAAGAAAATGATGCAATGCTCTTTAAAGCACAAAAGCATGTCTAGATGCTCAATAAAGTGGTGATTGGAATCAGACCACAAATGAGCTGTAACTGAAGAATATGAGTAAATGAAGGAAGCATATATGAAGAAGCATAACCAATTGAAGTCTCTACTTGACCTAATCATGGTGGCCATCTATAAAGCCAAAGACATGATAGAAATAATTAAAATTGGAAAGCAAGAGTGCCACCAATAGGAGTACACAATCAAAATTTGGTAGATTTCCTTAACGAAATACAAAGCCAGTATCGACGAGCCATAGGTTTCTTTTCCCAGTAGTTCTAGACTTTTCATGGATTTAATATTAGATTTAGTTAAAAATAACTTTTAATTCAATAAAGATTTTTTTTTATAACAATTGTTATGTGGTAAATTTTCCTTATTGCATTCATGCATTTTGTTTTAATACTTATTCTCATGTATAATTTGAGAGTTTCATGGACATCATTTTAAATTTGCATATTGTGAGAAATCAAGGTTCAAAAATAGCTTAACACCAATACTACACTCGGGCTAGAGCCAGAAAGATGGTGTAAGACAATGTGGACCATTTGAGAGGTTAGAAAAAGCCCAGGAAGTAATTGAGGGGAAGCTAAGCAAGATCCCCAAAGCTTTAGAAAAGATAAACAGAGGAAAAGTAGTAGAAGAAGACATTTCACATGAAGATACTGAGTTAGTGTATCCTTTAGGTCTCGTTTCGCATCAGACCTAAACCATTCCAAGCTTTTAGCAACAATAGACCATGTTCCCAAATTACACTCAAGGGAATGTTCAGAGTTATACCAATCCTATTTTCACTAAAAAGGTAGATGAGCCCATCTAAATTCCTAAAATAGATGAGACTAAAGAAGAAGTGAAGTTACAGATGGCTGTGCCCTTAGAAAACTTTAAGATCGATCAAGCTATGAACATGATTGAGAAAAGATTACAAGCTATAAAATTTTTATGGATCCATGGATGCTGCTAACCTTTGTTTAGTTCTAGATATTGTGATTCTTTTAAAATTCAAGGTACCAAAATTTGAGAAGTATGTCGGTACCAAGTGCTCTATTACACATATCACAATGTATTATCGTAAGATGATAACTCACACCAGTAATGAAAAGCTGCTCATACATGTGTTCTAAAACAACTGAACTAGGTCTACAGTAACGTGGCATGTTCAGTTGGACAGGACTCGCATAAAATCATAAAAAGATCTAACTTGATCCTTCATTAACCAATATTGCCACATCATAGATATAACTCTTGATCGTCTTTCATTACAAGAGATAGAGAAGAAAGCATTTGAGTTTTTCAAGGAATAAGCCTAAAGATGGTGAGATGTCACTTCCCAAGTACAACCTCCCTTAACAGAGAAAAAATGATAGTGCTATTTGTAAGCACTCTAAAGTCATTATACTATGAAAAAATGATAGGGAACGCGATTAAGAATTTTATTGATAGGGTGATTTTAATGAAGATCATAGAAAATGCATTCAAAAATAGCAAACTGAGAGAAAGAGTATCATATACTACTAAAAGATGCCTATGAAAAAGAAAAATGAGACTTAAGCTATGAGTTTTGATAAGCAACAATCATGAAAACTATTCTCAGCCAATCTATCCCACATATCATTCTCTTGCAAGTCATGCTTTTATTGTACTTTACCAATCAACACTATGACTTTCTTATCCATCTACACCTAGGCCATTTGTTCATCCAACTACCCCAACAAGTGGTGTGTGAGAATCATAAAATTAAGAAAAGACTGCATTTGACCTTATTCTTATAAGCTACATAGATTTGTACTAAGAGCTTTACAAAAATCATTTGATTGCCTTCATTCCTACAAAACAACCTGAACCTCTCTATCCCAAATGGTATGACTTTACTGCTTATTATGACTACCATTTTGGGGTGACAGGCCATTCCATCAAAAATTATATCCCTTTGAAACATATGGTGCAAAGTCTAATTAAAGAAGGGCTAATAAATTTTGATACTGATGGAAACAAGGCATCCAACATAAGTGGTAACCTGTCGCCCAATCATCCATGGGCATGATTTTAGGGAGGCTTATTAAAACTACTTATCCTCTTAGAATTTCTCAAGAATAGAAAATTTTCTATATACTTGGATTTCATCTTATTATTCATCATTTTAATAGAGTGACATGTTTGATGCATTTTCATGATATTTCTCTTTTATGTGAATTACCATTATTTATTTTTACCCCTTCATTCTGAATAATGAATGTTCAGATAGTCACGGCGATAATTCATGATTCAATTTTGAAAATATCATTCGATGATCTGATTGATAGATAGAAATAGTTGACTCATTGGGACTACTGAATAAAAGGACAAACTTGAGAAAAAATTTTCAAAGTGATGCAACACATGATCTTTGTAATTGTTCATACGTTTGTTCTTAGTTAATAAATGTTCTTCATTAAGATTATTCATGTTAGAAATGATAAATGGCTATCTTTCTCTATTCTTAACAAAAAGGAAGTAAAAGTATCATTTGTTATCCCATTTGAGCCTATTAAAAATTCTTTTGAAGAATTTTTATTAAAAATTCTTTTGAAGAATTTTTATTAAAAATTCTTTTGAAGAATTTTTATTAAAAATTCTTTTGAAGAACCCTAACCAAAGATCACCCCTACACTGGGGGACAAAGTTGAAAAGCTTGTAATTTTAGAGGCATAGCCCTTTTGTACTCAAATTTTCTTGAAAAATAAAAAATAAGAAAAAATAAAAGATAATTGATGGAGCAAAATGCTAATGTGATTCACATGAAAAAATTATCCTTGGTTTGATTACCCTTCAAATAAAATTTGAGCCTATTTTATCCTTTTCTTTGGCACCAGTTACCATAGCCTATGTTACGTCCTTTAAAAGCCAAATGTGAATACTCGATTTGAAGAATCATGAGTTGAATTAAGGTAGATTCATTATTGGATTGAGACTTTGATCAAAATATCATTGATGAATAAAAGAGAAAGAAAAATGAGAAAAAGGTGTGCAAAGAAAAGAAAATAAAAAAAAAAGAGGCAAAAAAAATTACAAAAAATGTAAAAAAAAAAAAGGACAAAAAAGGAATACTTAAACTAAAAAGTCAAAAGGTTAGTTTAAGTAAAGATGAAAACTTAAAAAAAAACTTCAAGGGAAGATATCAGGAATAAGGATGATGATTGGCTCAAAAATTGAATATATGTGTTTTTAAAAGATGATTTTGAGTTTGAATACAAAATTTTCTAAACAATTTTGAGTTTGAATACAAAATTTTCTAAACAATCATTATTTTGAACACCAATATCCCATTTGAATAAATCATAGCATTTTGCTTTAGTTCACCCTTGAGTTGTTATTGACTCTACCTTTTGTTCTTTCAATAATAAAGACCCATTTTTCTTATCCTTCACTGAATGAACATTCCTTGAATGAACCAAAGAAATGTATCATGTCTGTCACTAATTTGAATGATGGCCAATAAATGAATGACATTTTTTATAAAGAGTTTTCCATTCTTTTGAAAGAAATCTAAGATGAGATAAATGAAAAAACCATGAGAAAATGATTTATAAGGGGCAAACAAGTTGACTCAGTGATGAATCCAATGATAGATCGATCGACATAACCTATAAGTCATGACCAGATAAGAAGAAGAACATAGATCAATTGACAAAATTTATCTTGGGATTACTGATATTGAGAAGCTAAGAAGATTGGTGGAGTCTTGAGAAACTTGTCACCAAAATTAAAATTTATGACGTCAGTATTACATACATTATGTTTACATTTGCATCCCAGTTAAGACATGCATTTGCATCATTGCAACATCATCATCACTCATTCTCGATCTTGACTCAATCCAAATCATTTTCTTGCCTTGTAGTTTAGTCTCAATCAGTTATTTTCGACTTCGGCTCAATCCTAGTTGCTTTATCTTTAAACTTATGATTTCATCCTAGTTATTTAATATTGGTTCCATCCAGATCATTTTTCTAACTCATGATTTCATCTCAGTCATTTATCTTCGACCTTGACTCAATCCTGGTCACTTTATCTTTAGACTCGTGATTTCGTTTCCGTCATTCGATCTCGGCTTAATCTAAATTATTTTTTTGACTTGTGATTTCATCTCGATCATTCATCTTTGACCTCAAATTGATCTTGGTTACTTCATCTTTAGACTCGTAATTTTATCTCAATCATTCAATTTTGGCTCAGTCTAAATCATTCTTTGACTCACAGCTCAATCCCAGTCATTTTTGCATATTGAGTTAACTGTTGGAAAAAAGTGGGTGTTTAGGTCTTTGTATCACCCCTGTCTAACAAGAATATGCAAAGAAGTGTAACTGTAGACACCCATCTGTGTTCGGGGTCTATCTTGCCAATCTTATTTTTAATATAGTGTATTGTATTATATAATGATATTATTATATGGTATATTAGATTATATTACTACTATATTATTATTATTATTATTGTTGTTGTTGTTGTTATTATATTGTTATTATTTTTATTCTCATTTCCTTTCTTTGCTTGATCTATAACAAAAATTATGAAAATAGAAATTGCAATTGAATCAGGGGGGTCAAAGGTTTTAATGTAGATTATAGAACTATTAATTTGATTTTGGACAAGTTAGCAAAAACCTAGCCTCAAATTATGCTCAGTAAAACCTAATTCTAATATTCAAGCCTGGATTGATTCTGTTCGTTTCCTAAAAAATCTCTTAAGGGTGCTTATAAATTGAACCAAAAATCATGAAAATAAAGGAGAAGTTGATTTTGACAAGGAAAGGGTTGGTATTTAAAATTTTTGGAAAAGCTTTCTGGGAGTTAGGTATTGAGATCTTGGTTTTGGAAATTCTGAGTTTGGTTTGAAATTTCTAGGAAAGATTTGGGATTTTTATTCTAGAGTGCGGGGATTAAGATTCTGAGATTTCTAGGTAAGAGTTTAGGTATTTTCTAAAAACATTTAGGGTTTTCTCGGTTTTTGGGATGAATGTTAAAGTTTCCAATTGAATTTCTCGACAAGGATTAAGTTTTTTGCCAGTTTCGATCAGATTTTTAGAAATTGATGGGCTTTGCTTAGTTTTATATTGAAATTCTTGAGTTGTACTTGATTTTTTTAAAGAGAATGAAGAGCATTTGGGGCTAGAAAGAGAGAGAGCAGAGGATTTTTAAAGAGAAAAGAGCAAATTTGGTATATATACAACCCAAAATGGCAACATTTTGGATAACCCAGGATCCGCACATAAACCGCTGACCCGTATGTCGACTCACGGGTGACTCGACACGAATCGCAGGTTTTTCTTTTTTCATTTTTATTTTATTTTTCGATTTCATTTTATTTTTTAATTATTTATTTAATTATCTTAAGTTTTTATTTTATTTTTAGTTTTTTATTTAATTTTACTGGTTTTTATTTTTAAAAAATCTTTTCTTTCTAGAAAACAAAAAAAGCAAAGAATAAAAAAATATAAAAAATAAAAAATAAAAACAAAAAACAAAAAAAAATCTTTTCAAATAAGTTTGAAAAACAAAGAAATAAAAAAATAAAAAAATTTCAAATAAATTTATGGAATCCATCAAATTATTGAAAATTTTCATAAATCAATTTTTTTAAAATAATAATAATAAAAAAATAATAATAAAAAGTAATAATAAATAAAAAACAAAATAAAAATATTTTATCCTCTAAACGATTAGAGGATTACTTTCTAAATTAAGTCTTACCAAACTATTGGGAGACTTAATGAAATCCTCAAAATTTTTATAAATATTTTTATATTAAAATCTTACCAAATTATTGGTATATCTGCTTTAAAGTAAGTCCTACCAAATTATTAGAAGACTTTAATGATTTTTTTTAAAAAAATATTAATAAATTCGATGATGAAACCTCTTCATGATGGGACACTAGTCTTCATGAATATTCTTAAGTTGAGAGAATTATCTTAAATTGTTACTAAACTATTGAGACAATTTTAAGATTAATTTTTAATATTTAATACTTTGATAAAAGCATAAATATTTTTTGGCTTAGATAATTTGAAATCAAACTAATACCATATTTGGATGGATGTTATGAAGGTGTTATAACCTTTCTTATCCGTTCATAGATCAAATTTGATCATATGATCAATCACACTTAAGTAAAAAAAATTATTTATGGTGATTCCTTTAATCTATATCTAGCGGTAGGTCTACGGATCTATCCGTTATAACAATCTTTGTTTTAGAGGGTAATTTAGTAAAAGAAAATCATTAGCTCAATTTTAACTAATTTTTACTTGCCATTTGATGTTTTCCCCAATTTCATAGTAATAGTAGTAAAGCTAAAAAATGGCTGGCATTTTACACATTTGTTCAAGCATTCCACCAGCTGGATGAATTTCCTAGTGCCTTCCAACTCCTGCTTCCCCTCCACCATGACATGACTACACATCATCAAGAACAATTCCCTCTTGCATTTCTTCCATTACGGTGGACTTTTCATCACTTTTATCACTAAAGACTATACATAGAGTACTCTTCTCGTTCTGATTAAAATTCCTTATAGGTAAAATTGAATTATTGATTTGCACCATCTCATAAGATATAAGTGCATAAATATGTGTATAAATAATGAATGAATTAGAAACTGAAACCTAACTCAATTGGCTCATTTGACTATTTTTAGATGGCATTTAACATGTATGACTTTAAATTTTAGTACTTACAATCATTTTTTTTATTTTCAGGCGTATTTAAGTTTTTTTTTTTTTTTTGTGTGCACTTATAACATATATAAACAAAATTGTAAACAAAATTTTGAAATAATATATTGCTATATTATTTCAGTTGTCCTCAAGTTTTCATATCTTAAAAAAAAGATATAATTACATCATTGCTTACTAAATACATCCTTCTCAATATATATACCTAAATAATCATTCAGCTAGAATAAAAAATTTTATTCTTCAAATCATTCTTTATCAAAGACACAACTGTAGGTGAATTTACTAATTCTATCAGTAAAAGAGGTATCTAAAGAAAAATTTTGGAGTATCCAAAAATATTTTTCCTTCAAATTTTATTGTTTTTTAATTTTTGGAGTGTCCATCGATACCTTACTTTAAGCATTATATCTGCGTCTATTATCAATCTATGAGATCCTATGTACCTAAAAACAAGAAATTAAGTAGCGTTCTCTTTAGTAAGTGCAAGACTATACAACAGAATTTTCAAATTCCAGATGCCTGAGTTTGAAATGTAGCAGGAGCAGCTGAGAAAAGCCATGCATATCAGCTCAAAAGAAGAAATAAAAAAAGCACTGAGAGTGACAACTGTCTTTCTTTGATTCACATTGAGCTTCGCATAAAATATTCTGATGTGTGTTAAAAACACAGTACAATTTCAAATCGTTGAATATGATTATAGCTGCAATCTTAATCTAACTTATATATTACAAATGCGTGTATCTATATATATATATATATATATTCATGTTGGCATGGTCAAATCTTGGCATTCTTTGTGGTTTTCTTTAAGATATGTTTAAATGCTTTTGGAGTTATCCAGACGAGAAGCAAGATGAGATTGGATGGAAACAGGACTTTTGGGGGGTGGCTGAAGGTAGGGGCCACAACTTTGATCATCTATCAAAGCAGAGGAAAAATGAATTGAAACAAGCTGAAATCAATCAATCAACCAACCCAACCACCAAGCCAGTAGCCACCATAATATAATCTCCTCTAACATGGCCTCAATTTATTCCACATGTTAGGACACTCAAAATGCTTGATGACAGCATGCCTACTTTTGAAATTCTTCTCCTAGTGCAGGAAAGTAATTTGAAAAAAAAAAAGAATAAAGGAGTGGGAAATTGATTAGCATGAGAGATCTATGGGTAGACTGCTTCCACCAATGAAATATCAAGCTATAAAGACGTTGAAAAAACACCACAATCTGATACAGTTTCCAACATGTCCCCAAAGTTACAAAAAGTGGGGTCCAACAAGAACAAATGTTCAACACAATTGCTTTGATTATGCATACAATAATATTAATTGATGACTTGATTTTCCTGAAAACATACGCTTTCGGTATAAAATATAGGCTTTGTCTGCTCTAACAAGATTTACCCAGATCTCATCGAAGACCTTGCATTAGTATATTAGTATATATGCTTACATCATTGCCCACTCCTTTATATTCCTTTGTTTAGCAGCTACCCTCTCTTAATATTCTTATCCCCATTCCCAAAACATGGTTAATACAGAGAGATTATTTATTTTTTTTTCTAAAAAAATAAAATAAAATACTTTTACATCTATTGATTTATATATTTATATTATATTTTACATAAAAATTATATGTTATAATTCATATCAATATAAATATATATAATTTGATTTTTATTAAACTCATAATTTTTATTAAAATTTTAAATCATCTCACATTTATTTATTTTTTTGTATTAATTTTTTATCATTATCACTCTTTCATGTTTTAAATTATTATGTCTAAGCTGTGTGTGTGAAGAAGATAATCGCATAGATGCTCCATCAAATGCCGAATTGTTTAGGCATTATTTCGAGACGTGGTGGATGGGGCTGGGCACCGATAACCCCATAGTCATCATATATTACAGTATTTTATGAGAAGCTTGGAGAGGTAGAGCAGATTATTAATTACATAATCAAGCCACTGACTGATTAGTTGGTTTAATAAAATAAAATTTTGGATTATGGGATTCAAGTACAGTGAGGATTGGGGATATATATATATATATATATATATATATATATGTCTTGCAAAGTTAGAAGTCCTTCCTACCAGGAAGATTACGTCCCCTTCTTTCTTTGACTTTTGTAAATTAGAGTTAGTATAATAATATCTTTAATCCTCTCTTTGGGATGGAATATTTGTTTTAAATGTGCAAGTGGTCCTATAATTGATTGTCTTTATCTATTTAAAATTGGTTGCAGACCATAGAATTCCTCGTCAGAAAAAAAAGCACACTGAACGCTTTTTGATTAAGAAAGTTTGAGTGTATCCACTATAAAGTGGATGACAGGACAAACAGCCCAAAGTCATAGCTACATTTAGTGCTAAGCAAATTTTATTTTTCCTCGTTTCAGTAAAGATGGAAAAGGATGCCTACAGTCTTGTTTCTCAGACATGTGATGGCGAAAATGATTATTCTCAAGCTGGATCCTCTGTCGAGAAGAAGCTTAGATTGTTTGGGTTTGAGCTTATCCCGAGCAAGAACAATGAGAACTACCCAAACGGTTCTGCTGAAGGTGATGAAAGTGTAAATTCATCAAACACAGTTTCATCTTCGAGGGAGACTCCTACCAAGGAGAAAAGCTCGCCGGGAGAGACTGATGACAAGAAGAAGTTCGAGTGCCAATATTGCTTCAAGGAATTCGCAAACTCACAGGCGCTTGGAGGTCACCAAAATGCTCACAAGAAAGAGAGAATGAAGAAGAAAAGGTTGCAGCTTCAAGCAAAGAGAGCTAGCATCAACTGTTACCTTCAGCCTTTCCAAAACAGCCTTGGTTTCAGCTTCCAAGGCTCCTCTCCATGGTGTTATGATTCTCCCTGCAGTTACACTGCTCCTGATTTCACTCTTTACGAGGAATCTCAAATTAGTTTCAACCAATACGAGCAAGCTGATGCACATCTCAACGGCTCCCAGGTATCAAAATTGTATACTCTGCCATCTCAAATGATCCCTTTCCAACAAGATTCATCCATGTTCACGCTAACACACGCTGACAGATCGAGAGAAAACATGCCTGCTAGAATCAAACCTTCCTCTTTGACTTCATCAAAGCAAAGCTGTAAATCCTTGGATCTTCAATTGGGCCTCAGCTTGCAATCTACAATACAGAGTTCCTCTGGAAGTGGTCTGTAGACGCATATACATAAATCAAAGTGAAGATAATTACAGTGCCATGTCTTCTCCAATGATTTGAATTCCTTCAACCTTTCAACAAATCCAAAAATAAAGGCGTATCAAAATTCGTTACACTCAGGCTGGAAAACTTCAGCAACAGCTACATTGAAACTCAAAAAAGAAACCAAAATTCAATCATTGACAGAGTATACAATTATTGACGATGAAATGTCATACACATTTACTCTTAAGATCACATGTAATGAAGCAGAGAGCTACGGTTTCGATATAGATCTGTAGATGCTTGATCATCCTTTTCGGGCTGTCAAAATTCAAAGAAGAACAGGAAACCAAGATTTTCTTCATTTTTGTTGATAGCTGTCTATTTTATACAGTAATTTTGCTCCATTTTTTTTTTTTAGAATTTCATAGTTAAAGTTGTTCATCTTTCATCTATTGAACGAAACCCATCAAATTTTCAGATTGCCACTGTCTGGACGAATAGCCATTATTAGTAGATAATTGAATTGTATAGTATATCTTAAAGTCATTAGATTTTTTATATGAATTTATATTTGATATACTATTAATATAATATTTTAATTCTACAAGTAAGATTAAGATATTATCATATATTTTATTTTTAATATATTTTAATGGTTAGATTTTTTATATGGGTTTACATTTAATACACTATTAATATACTATTTTAACTCTATAAACAGAATTAAGATATTATCATATACCTTATTTTTTATTTTTAATATATATTAAGAATATATGTCACCTTACTAATTTTATTTATGAAATTTAAAACTTTCATTGACAGCTAATTATATAAATTTTTTTCTTTTATATTATAAGGTGAACAGGTTGTTAATGAATGATAATCTACTATTTCATTGATAATTTGATTTCCGTCCAATAATTATCTAGTACATTTTTTATAATTTTATATACTTTCATTTGGTTTAATCGGTCCGAGAATAAGATTTTTTTTTGTTTAATTTCAAGAATGTATGATTATTTAATGATATATTTTATTAAATTATCCTCTAAAATAAAAAATTAAATATCTGTCTGAAAATGATTTCATAATTTAATTAGATCACTTGTAACATATACAAGAACATTTTATTGAAAATATATTTTATTTTCCCTCTTAAGAATCATTTGATTGAAGAAAAAATTAGTTAAATGTACTTAAAAAATGAAAAAAATAATAACTTCAAAGTAAATAAAAAAATGCTAGGCTCAATCGAAAAAAATACCTATATTCTAATACTCTCAATTTTGTGAAACCATGTCATCAATTTTTGCATCTTAAAATCGGATACTTGTTATCACAAGTTACCTAATATTTTTGATGGGATTACGAGAGTAAAGAGCCAAACATTTTTAAAACTTTTCAAATATCAACTTACTGCACGCAGTGCATTGCACCAATAAAGAGTGGGAATAATAAATACTGTACACGTAGGGTTTACCCTTATTTAAAATATTGAGAAATAATTATAACTTTGGAATAAAATTTAATACTGATCATTCGAAGAGGAAAAAGTAACGAGACCAAAATTTGATTCAAAACATTTCTAATATCATACACTTGATTAGATAGTTTTAAATGTTATATGATAAAACATTACAGAAAAATATACAAAACTAATATATTTCAAAATTTTAATAAAATATATAGATAAAAATACAAAATATATATAATTTATATTTTTTATGTCCATGTAAATTATAATACGATAATTTTTATATTTTATACATTAAATAAAAAATAAACATATGAGAATAAATATCTCATTTTTTTAATTAATTTTTTTAGTATATTTAAAGGGTATTTATTAGTCAAGGATAGTAACAAATGGGTTGAAGTGGGTTTTTATTCGACCCAATCTCTTAATATTCACACCCAATCTAACTTGATATCAAAACATTTTTTTTTTTACTCGACTTGAACTTGATTTGTATATTCATAACCACAATTGACCCAACCCGACCTTAAATAAATTTAATAATTTTAATTTAGTATAATATTCAATAATATTATTTTTAATATAAATTATATCTTAATTATATATAAATATATTATTTTTATTAAATTAATATCTTAAATTAAAATATTAAATAATAATTTTATAAACATCATATATATATAAATATAAAATTAAATAAAAAAATATTTTTATATATATACAAATTGAGGCAATACAACCTAAAACCCAACTCTGACTTTAAGAAAATTTCGATCTACCTTCGACTCAACCTCCAATTTCAAAAACATCTGATCATATTAAATTAAGATGGATCAAAATTCATTAAGTAAGGATTATTTTGCTATCTTTACGTGTCATCTTATTAATCTTGTTTACAGAATCTAAAATTTTTACTGTTAATGTATCTCATAATTTATTTTACAAAAAAAAGCTTTAATATTTGGCAAGTTTGTACTTTTGAGTTCATTTGTTGGGCTCACTTTCTTTTTTGTAATAATAAAAACAGCTCAATTTCTTATTTTTTATTTAATAATATATAGTGACAAATTGAGTTTAAAAAAAATCAACAATTAAACAAAAATGTTCAAGTTAACCAAAAAAAAACAATATATTTAATTTTTTATTTAATAAATATTTTAAATATTTTTTAGGTAAATTAATTGTGAAGAAATTTGAATTAAATCTTAAAAGCATTACTTGAAAAAAATATGGTTGATGTTTTTTCTTAAAAAAAAGAAAATTCAACGAAAGGCTATTTTAATCTTTGAGGAAGACCAGTCAAATTACACTCCACAAAAAAAAAAAAAAAAAAAAAGCATTGGCTATTGAAAAGTTTTTGACTATCTAAATAAATAACCGATTTTTAACTATAAAAGTTGAATGGCTTAGGTTCACAAAATGAGTGCTGCTAAATGATTTCAGTCTTTTTTTTTTTTCACACTTTAATTTTTTAAAATATTTTGTAAATAAAATTATTTAATTATCTTTTTTCTTTCACACTAGTTTCTGAAAATGAATTTAAGAAAAGTCATAAACTTTTTCAAAAACAGATTTCTAAAAAATCATATAACTTTTTAGAAAAAAAATTTTGAAAAATTATAAATCTTTTCAAAAATGAATTTTCAAAAAGTTAAAATTTTGAAAAGGTTTATAACTTTTCGAAAATTCAATTACAAAAAATTATAAATTTCAAAAAAATTATGAAAAAAAAAATTAAGTAATTTCACTTATAAAATTTTTTTTAAAAATTTTAATATGTGAAGAGAAATTATAGGGTTATATTTAGCAACACTCTTACAAAATTTAGAGTGTTGGAATCCGGGTGTCTTTTCGACTACCCCTAGTATTCCCATAAATAAATAAATAGTTAACTGTTTTTTTTTTTCTTTGCACCAAAAAGATACCAACTTTTTTTATACATAATTTTTTTATATTACATACACTAATAAATGAATATTTTTAATTACTAATAAATGAATTTGTAGTTTTTTTTTTTTTTTTTGGATTACATACTCCATATTGTCCAAGTTCACCTCTCCATATGCTCCATAACCACTAGCTCGACCCCAGAAGCACCACTTCATTTGTAACCACCACAACCAAATTTGCCTCCTTCATATCTACCATAAGTATCTCCAAATTCACCATCATATGCAGTTCTAGAATCATTATAGGTCTAATTGAACGAACATGAAATTAATTTTGATAAAATTAAAAATAATGATGATAATAAAATTAAATGAGATTAGATATGGTAATGGTAAGATTATAATTGATGGTGAAGATATATATTTAGATATAAATATAATGATAATAATGAGATTGGATATAACGGTCGATTACCTCACAAAATGCAATCAATTGCCATAATTGAAAAATGTTTTCATTTTTCATTTCTACACTAAGGTAGTTGAATGCCTTAGGGTCTAGTGGCTCACTGGATCTTCCCTCTCCAGTTTCCGGCATCAAGGCCTACTACATCATTAGGTGCTACTCAAATGCACCGCACAAAATGACCTCAAAAAAAAAAAGGGGCTGCATTTCATGCATAGAAGGTGCAATGGAATCCAAACCAACCATATAATATGTTTTTGGATATATGGTGAGATCAGTTCTAATAAAATTGAAAATAATGATAATGATGAGATTGAATATTATAACAATAAAAATAAAATTAATTGTAAAAATATATATTTTGATATAAATACAACGGTAATAATAAAATTGAGTATGGTAATCAACTACCCCACCAAAGACAATTAACTGTGATAATTGAAAAATATCTTATATTTTCAATTTTTCAAAATTTCAATTTTAAACTAAGATCGTTGACTTTCTTAGGATCTAATGAACCATTGGATCCTTTCCCTTTCAATTGGAGATTGGAAAGGCAATTAGATTTTTTTCACCCAATTGCACCGTGAGATGTATATATTATGCTAGCCAAATGGGTACCACGATACAGTTGTGGCAAAATAACTTGGATTCCATAGCAGCGAGGGTGTGATAGAATCCAAATTAAAGAGCCCGTAATAAATATTTGTTCAATTCAGGAATGAGTTGTCTTCCTAGTTCTTTCGCAACTGTTCATTCCAAATTGTTTTAGCTTTTGAAGTTAATTGCTTAATTTCAGATTATGACTGTCTCCCAAATCTCATACAATTAATTATATATAATTAGACGGTATCAGATTATTTGCTTGGCGTGAATGACTTGCTGATAAGTTTGACTAATGCATTGACAACTTACGGTTCAAATTAAAAGTTCAATACTACAAACAATCTCTCTTGTTTTTTTTTTTCATTTGCTCGTTTCATTTGATTTGATTTGATGTTTGTTTCTATAAATTGGACTTAATTATGATTGCGACATGTTGATGGCTAAGTCACAAAAGTGGCACAACCAGATAAAAATTTCAATGGGATTATATACCAACTCAATTTCAAATTTTAAATTTACAAAAAAATAAATAACAAATTATTTCATTATTCTAGAAAATATTACTATAATGAAATGCTTTTTCACGACTATATATGATTTAATTATTCAAGAATTGTTTAAATTAAGCTCAGTATCGTTTCATTTTAACGTTTGTTCTTTATCTTCAGCAGCTTCTAAAAGTAAAAAAGAAAAAGATATGTTTAAAGACAAAAATGAATTATTAATATTATTGAATAAGTAAAAGTTAAGATTAATCTTTGTAGGGTAATATATAAAATGTTTGATTTACTTTTACGGAGAGTAGTTGTATTTGACTATATGCCACATTTGACATTGTTAATCAAAATGCTCTTATTAACATATGATCATATTAAACCGAAGAAAATACATATGATCATATTTGTAGTACAAATATAAAGCATTTTAAAGATTTTTAAGATTATTAACATTGTCATTTACTTATATTGACCCCATCTCTTTAGTTTTTTAATTAATTTCAGTGGGGGTAAAAAAATGAAAACAAATTTATTATTATACACTTACATCAGGTTGGATTTTCTAGAGTTGAGGTAGTCAATTATGTGGCTACGCCCCTGGTTACAACTCATTTGAATTTTTAAAACATGCTTGTTGTTTCTTCTTTCTTGTCATATGAAAGAACACAATTGGATATACATACATAATATATAGTATATATTAATATATATTTCCATTTCATATTTTTGCTTGTTAGATGTAAAATGGAGCAATTCATAAAATAATCATTTTTATCAATTTCGCACACGTAAATGTACATCAAAAGCTAAATAAGGTAAGGATAACTTGGAGATGTTAAATTGACGGTGTTATCCATATATAATTGAATGTGGAAAAGTACTTTCTTAGTAAGAGCTAGTTTAATTATGATTTGTGATCTAATACCAAAATACTTGTTTGAGCAACCCTCTTTGAATTATTAAAAAATAAATAATAAAAAAGACTAGCCAGTTTGAATGATCCTCCCCATTTTGTGTTGTAGTCATCAATATAATATCAGCTAGAGTACACTTTTGAATATATATATATATATATATATACATATACATGGACCAAATTTGTTCCATTATTAATGAACCCAATTCAATGTGCTTTATTTCAACCCTGAAGTTGCAAGTATTTTGAAAGGAGATATAAATATATAGATAAATTAGAGCTTAGATTAGAGTTTAAATTTGATATTTAATTCATTTAGTTCATATAATCATTTTTAAAAAGTTATTGAAAACTTTTTTTATCTTTAATTTAGGGCCTCTTATATATATATATATATATATTTATAAAAGTGCTTAGACTTAATCTAAATGGCTCACCTATCTATCTTAGGAGAGGAATTTTAGTAAGTTTGGGATTTGATCCCCAATACTACTTGCAAATACTATTTTTCAATTTTCTCAAATCTCGAGTTCTTTCGTATTAAAAGAAAGTATATAAAGAAAGTAATCTTAACAGATCTTCATAACTAGCTAAATAATCTCGAAATGGCTGGTATTCTTTAAGGGGAAAAATCTTAGATTATTGAAAGAATTACGGTCCAAATCTTATACTATATATATAATTAACCTACCAAAGAACAAAGAATATTGCCCCAAGCCTCCTTATTTGTTATATACTAATAATAAATTTTAATTACAAGTTACGTAGCATGAGTTACTAATAATATAAATAAATGGATATGAAACATAGACTGTTGATTTTAAATTTGCTAAATAATTAAATGTATTACTTCTCTCTTCCCAAGTTAGCGTTGGTACGTATTTGGTAGCATGCTATATCGGCAGTCCAACTGCATATAATAATACATATAGCGCAGTTTCAAACTTGAAAGTCTTAATTTTGATCCTCATAATAATCTAAAATGCCCAAAACAGTTAAATTAGTAGTAATCAAATTGAATATCTCTCGCCATAATTAATGTGTAAAATCATATGTTAATTAATTATATAAATAATTAAATGGTCAAATTGCAATTTGCACTTTGACCAAATTAAAAAGTAGTAAGTTACAGTAGCACGATACATTAGGAGAAATATCTATCTATATATATAATCACGCTTTATGACATGTACTATATATGGTTTCATTGTCAATGAGATCTTGTCTCGATAGATTAAGGAGAAGTCTTGGAAACTTAAGATTTCAAGTCCACGTTTCGTGTGGAGTTCGTTTAATTTTATATTAGTTTTTTGATTTATTTAGTTTGCTGATTAATCTTATACGTTTCTTCTTTAATGTTAAAATTATATAATTTTTTTTATGACTGAGACCTAGGGAAGGCAGAACTCTTTGGATCCACCCCTCTTTGTCAAGTAACAAAAGAGCTAGTACAACATTCCACCATCAAGATCCTAACTTAAATCAGGAATTCTCATAAAAAGAATCGAACTTGAGCCATGCGCTAATGCAACGCACTCCTAAGCTCGCTCTCGCCAATTGACCAAGCCTTGGATTTCAATAATAAGTTTAATTAGATGAATGTAATTTTTACTTATATAATTTCATAAAAAAATATTACTAATAATCTTATTATACTATTATATATATGAAGTGACAAAGGTTTACCCTATAAGTTAATTTACAATTAGTTTGGTTTAAAAGTGAGACAAAAGAGTCTTCTGAGAGCCTTTCTGTAGAAGCAAGTCAGTCTTGCAAGTGCAAGTGAGTAGATCTCAAGGCAACCTGGAGGTTAATCTTTGAGTAGTAGTTATAGTCACGTAAAAGTAACGAGAGTGAGTTGTCAGAAAGTATGAGTGCAACAGAGGAGCTTGAAGACCTATGGCAGAATATACGCCAAATAGAATAAGAACGAGAGGGGGTCGAAACAGCAATGGATTAAACAGGAAACAAGGGTGAAAGGACAGAGGCATGGATGGTTGGCAAGTTGCTTACTTGCCGACCATTCAATAAAGAGGCGATGAAAACTACTTTAAAATTGATTTGGAGGATTTGCTAGGAATATGGACTGACAGATCCAGAGGACAATTTATTCCTCTTCAAAGTTTCCTCCATGGCGGATAAGAGGAGGATTATGGAAGGAGCGCCGTGGAGGATTAACAAGCACTTGTTATTATTTAGCGACTATAAGGGGGAACTGAAACCCGAAGAATATGTGTTCTCAAAAGCACCCTTTAGGATCAGGATTTAAGGCTTGCCTCTCGGATTGAGAAACCAAGAGACTACAAGTATTATCGGAAACAAAGTAGGTACCTTAATAACGATGGACGCAAGCCTTGAAAATGTGGGTTGGGCAAGATTTTTGCGAATCAGGGTGGAAGTTAATATAGCCAAGCCATTGAGAAGGGCGATATTGGTGAACACAGGGCCGGAAACAAAGGAGGTATGGGGAAAATTTAGCTCCGAAAGACTACCTAGCTTTTGTTATGTATGTGGGAGATTAGGGCATGTTGAAGATGAGTGCGAAAAGGGTGGTGAGGAGGTGGACAACGCAAACCATAAAGAAAGGCAATATGGAAGCTGACTCAGAGGATCATCGGTGAAAAAAAGACAAACACCATGGGAGAGAGGGCCAATGGGAAACAAACAAGGCAAGAGGGAGGGTAATAGGACAAATGATAATATGTCCACAGCGGTGATGGCCGGAGAAGGGGCGGCTCGAAATCTAGATATGGTAGGCATTGGCGATAATCACATCACGCATGATTTGAGGGAAGTCAAACCGTGAACCGCTAGATGAAAAGATTTTAATTTTGAGGAAAATAGGGAAAGTCACCACTAATCTTTTTAAAGGTGTGGTTGATTATCCAAAAATTTATTTTTTTAATAAAATTATAAAAATAGATTTTAAATGTATCAAAAAGATAATTTACGGTTCGTAAAAAATAAGATTAGGTTCGAAAGTCGGTTATGTGTGAAAAAATATTAGCATTTCCATGACATCCATAAATTGGAACCAACTAATTATGCGTTATTTTCGGTGTTAGATAAAATGGTATCGATTTAAAATTTAATAATAATTCCTTTTATTATTTTTTATTTTATTTTTTGAAACAAGAAAATAATTTTATTAAAGTTCTTTATTTAAGATTATCAAGGAAATCTTTAAGCTAAAGAATTACTTTAAATTTTTCTAACATCTAGGTAAAATTTAAAAATAACTCTTTTCGCTTAAGTGTTATCACAACATTCTTTAAAATAAAAAATAACACTTTTTGTAAAAGATATTTGTTGGTGGTTCTTCAACATCTAAGCAGAGTGTCGAGAGTTATTTCTTTCAAATTATTTTATTTTATTTTATAATTTCACATTTTTAAAATACGTATTATTGTTAATTTAAAAATGTTTTATGTGAGAAAGTAAGTAATGGCACTATCATGCAGCAAACAAAAATTAAAGGCATAAATATGTGAAACGAGTGCAAACAATAACAAATAGACTTGTGTATGTCAACAGATGCTATGTATGATGATGAAATGCAATTTTGAAATCAAGTTTTTAAATATAGTGAGACCATTTTAAATCTCTACATCTAAGCAGAGTTTAGGTATGACTATTTATATTTAAGATCTCATTTTATTTTTTCATTTATTTTAATCTTATTATTATTACAGGTTAAGGACTCATATGAAAACCTTAATGAAATAAAATTTTCTAAATACCCCATTTTCTAGACAGCATTCGAGAACAAATTATTTCACGTGGGATTTTCATACATATCCTTAGAATTTGGAATAATTTTGGGTAAAGGTTTAGGTCAAGGCTTTAAGGTTTGAATGATTTTAGGTGATGACTTTAAGGTTACTTGTTGAATTTAGGGTTTGGGTTAGATTTATGGTCTTGGTGGATTTTTTAAGATTTAGGGTCTCATTTTAGAATTTCAAAGTTTTAAGGTTTTTGGTTTTAAAATTTTGAGGTTTTAGGGTTTCAGGTTTTGAGGGCCTAGGGTTTTGGATCTTATAGTTTTAAAATTTAAGGTTTTGAAATTTTAGGGTTTTGAGGGTTTAGGGTTTTAGGGTTTCAAGTTTTAGGATTTAGGATTTTAGAGTTTTGAAGTTTAGGGTTTCAATTTTTAAGGTTTAGAAACTTAGGGTTTTGGGTTTTGGAGTTTTGAGTTTTGAGTATTTAAGGTTTTGAGATTTAAAAATAAATATATCTAAAAATCTTCAATATTTAGGTAAACTTTTGAAGCAAGCTTGGTTTTTGTAATTTCTTATTTTTCTTGACAATTTTATATTAATGCAACATGAAGCAAGTAAATTATGCAAATGAAAACTAAAACTTAAAACAACCACTTCAATCGATTTCCTGCATATTTATTCATATTTATTTGTTACCATTTTGTTTTCAAAAATTAAAAGTGAAATAAATTTTACCTGTTATTTAATTTTCTTCCAAAAATACTCACCTTATATTTTAAAATTTATTTTAATTTTAACTTAACTTAATTAATTTTGATTTTTTTAATCCTCAATATCTAGGCAAAATTAATTAATTTTAAAACACGATTTTGATTCCTTTCAATATCTAGGTAGGGTTTTCAAGATCATTTTCTTTTAAAAAAATTATTTTGTATAAATATTGTTCTATTTTATTTCTAAAATTTTCTTTTTTTCAAAATACATTTTAATAATGCAAAATTAGTCCAATTTTTTTATTTAGAATTTATAAAAAAAAATTATCCATTTTAATCATCAACAAACAAGTTTATTTTAATGGTGTATGACATTAAATAAATGCATGCAATAACACAATAAAATGAAATCAGAGAAGAAATTGTACCCAAAATAGTGTCTTTTATACTTAAATCCAATATGATCCAAAACAAAGAGGAACCCAATTTGGTGGACTTGGAATGGGCTTGGATTGAGTAGGTAGGCTGGATTAAATGAGTAAGTTGGGTTTGGTTTGGGTCGCCAATCTAGGTTAGGCAATCAATCTAGGTCAGTTTTTGGGCTGATGGGTCATAAATGGGTCGATTAGGTCCAACGGCTTGGGCATGGTTCGGGTATACTCATTTGGCAACTTCTTTTTTTTTCTTATTTTAAACACTATGAATATCAAGATTTTTTTAATCCATTTTATTCTCTTCTCTTAAAACATACCCTTTATTTTTTTCACAAAAAATAAAAAATCCCCCCAGGTTGCTAGATTTTGGCCAAGTACAATTGGTGTTGTTACCGATCAATAGACCTTTCCTCCTTTTTTTTTTCTTCTTCCTCTTTTTTCTTTCCTCTTCTCTTTCTTTCTTTTTCTTTATTTTTCTTTTTAGAACCTAATTTGACTTTTTCTCTTTTTTTATTTCTTCTTTCTTCATTTCTCTTTCTTCTATTCCTTCTTATCGATTCTAGATGGTCAAACTAACCTTTTTTTTTTCTTTTTTTTTTGTTCAACACTAAGTTCTCCTCTCTCCTAGTCATTGCTACCGGTAATTAGCTTGGATTGCCCCCACCATTGCCTCATATGCCCCACTGCCACCATGGCTTATAAATTCACAGTCAGTTTTTTATCCTACAAGTTTTCTCTTTCCCTTGTTTTTCTTTTTTCTGTGAACTAAAATTTTTTTTTTCAAGATGGCTTTTGGCGTTGGGTTCCTCATTCTGAGAAGGACTATACATATTATTGTTGTTTTTTTTGTTTTATTTTTTGATTTTTTTTGCTTGTTTGGATGGGTTCAATAGATGGGTTAAAAGATAGTGGTTATGGTGGGTTTTTTTTTTTTTTTTGTTTAGGAAGTGTACTAGGCCCAACAACAATCAGTTGATCATGACTTTATTAATTCATAAGACTTACTTGGGTTAAAATTGGTAAAAACCCTTAAGAAGGCACCAAAATAAATTTTTTGAGTCTATCAACGGTCTTCATCAACTCAGTGAGCAGTTTTGTCATCTTTCGAATGTTAGGATCAAACTCCTCTTTATTGGGTTCTAACGCACTAATTCAGGCCTTCAGTTGATATTTCATATTTTCAGCTTCTTATACCCATTAAAACAAATATGTTATTTGAAAAGCTTAAACCAAAACATTTATGCTATTTTCCTTACTGAATGAATGATGCAATTTTTTATTTGCATGCTACTTAAAATATATCTACAAGTGCTTGAATATGATGATGCAAATATATTTACAAAAATGTAACTACACAAAATATACAAATCACTATAACGATGAATGTAGAATAATATGATTAAATTTCAAAAAGATAACAAACTCCTTATTTATCCTAAATCTTTTTTTTATTTTTTTTCTTTTTATTTGGACTCTTTTTTTATCTTAAATTTATTTACACTATTGTCACCTTAAATACAAATTACGTCAAAATGCCCCAAATATATGAATTTGGATAATTTCTATGAAAGAAATTGGCATTACTTTTAACTTCTAAATAATTTTTATAAGAGGTTGGCACTTTTAATGGCTTCATGAAAACTTTATTTGCTAATGACTGACCCACAACAAATACCCCATCTTAAAACATAATACCTATATAATGTAAGTAACAAAATTAAAGGCTATATACATAAAATGAATCAATAATTCAACCATTTAAATAACAAAAAAATAACAAAATAACAGAATAAATATAATGTCCTAACTTTCAATGATTTTCTAAAAGTCAGCATGGCTTTACCCTAGACAAGCTTTCTATGGCTCATGATATGTTAAGTTAGGATTTATTCATCTAAAGGTTTTCAAATCAAACCTGACATCATCGTCCATTACAGATTAATAAGGCACACCAATCTTTACCCATTGCAAGCTACAAATGGAAAAGATTTGATTTGAGTGGAGGTGTTTCGCTAGCAAATAAATAGGTTATTATCTCACGAGAGCGTAGCTATTTCACTTCCTCTTAATAAAGACAGAGTTTGAGTCTAGAGCTCATTTATGTAGGTGAATATGCAAAAGAAACAATATATCAATCAAAACAAAATAAATAAACAAACCACAAATAACAAAAAAATCAAAATAAGATAATAACTAAACATGCAACTTATTAATTTATATTTATTTATTTCATTTGAAAAATTAAAATAAAGGGACTTAAATTAAATATCAAATAAAACTAATTAAATCCAAAATTCTCGACAGCGCATATTAAAATTTTTTAGCCTAACTCTCTTAAGTTCTCCATTGGAGTCTCCAAGCTATCATAATGGTTTCATGAACTGTTAGATGAAAAGATTTTAATTTCGAGAAAAATAGGGTAGTCACCGTCAATATTTTTCAATGTATGATTGACCACCCAAAAAATTTATCTTTTTAATAAAGCTATAAAAATGGATTTTAAAGTTTATCAAAAAGATAATTTGTGGTCTGCAAAAAATAAGATTAAATTTGGGAATCGGTTACATATGAAAAAAGATTAACATCCCTACAACGCCAATAAATTAGTACCAATTAAACATATGTTATTTTCGGTATTTGATAAAATGGTATCGATTTAAAATTTAATAATAATTCCCTTTATTATTTATTATTTTATTTTTTGCAAAAAGAAAGTAATTTTATTAAAGTTATTTATTTAGGAATATCAAAAAAATGTTTTAGTTAAAGAATTACTTTAAAATTCTCCAACATCTAGGCAAAATTTAAAAATAACTCTTTTTGCTTAAAATTTATCACAACATTCTTTAAAATGAAAAATAACACTCTTTGTAAAAAATAATTGTTAGTGGCTTTTCAACATCTAAGTAGAATACTAAGAATTATTTCCTCCAGAATGTTATTTTTATTTTATTTTATAATTTCACATTTTTAAAGTACGTATTATTTTTTTTAAATCATTTTGTGTCAGAAAATAAATGATGGTACTATCAGGTAGCAAACAAAAATTAAATATATAAATATGCGAAAGGAGTGCAAACAATAACAAATAGACATGTGCATGCCAACAGATACTATCTATGATGATGAAATGCAATTTTAAAATCGGGTTCTTAAATATAATGAGATCACCTTAACTCTCCAACATCTAGATAAAGTTTAGGAGTGACTATTTATATTTAAGATCTTATTTTATTTTTTCTTTATTTTAATCCCATTATTATTACGGGTTAAGGACTTGTATGAAAAATTTAATGATATAAAATTTTCTATCTCATATTTTAGGCGGTATTCGAGAACAAATTACTTTATGTAAGATTTTCATACGTATCTTTAGAATTTTGGAATAGCTTTGGGTAAGGGTTTAGGTCAATGCTTTAAGGTTTAAATGATTTTTAGGTGATGACTTTAGGTTACTTATTGAATTTAGGGTTTGGCTTAAATTTATGGCTTAAATTTAAGGTCTTAATGGAATTTTTAAGATTTAGATCTTATTTTAAGATTTCAGGGTTTTAAGATTTTAGTTTTTAAGGATGTGGTTTTAAGATTTCAAGGTTTTAGGGTTTATGATTTTAGGATTTCGGATTTTGAAAACTTAGGGTTTTGGATTTTAGAGTTTTAAAATTTAGGGTTTTGAAATTTTAAAATTTCTAGGGTTTAGGATTTCAATTTTTTAGGCTTCAAAACTTTGAGATTTTGATTTTGGGGTTTTGAGTTTTAAGTATTTAAGGTTTCAAGATTTAAAAACAAAAATCTCTAAAAATTTTCAACATCTAGGTGATCTTTCAAAGCAAGCTCAGTTTTCATAATTTCTCTTTTTTCCTTGACAATTTTATATTAATGCAACATGAAGCAAGTAAATTATGGAAATGGAAACTAAAAATTAAAACAACCACTTCAATCGGTTTCCTGCGTATTTATTCATATTTACTTGTTACCATTTTTTTCTAAAATTAAAAGTGAAAAAAAAGTGAAAAAAGTTTTACTTGTTATTTAATTTACTTGCAAAATTTTTCACTTTATATTTTAAATTATATTTTAATTTTAACTTAATTAATTTTGATTTTTTAATTCTCCAACATCGGAATTAATTAATTTTAAAGCATGATTTTGAATTCCCTTCAACATTTAGGTAGGGTTTTCAAGATCATTTTCATTTTTTAAAAAAAATTATTTTATATACATATTGCTCTATTTTATTCCTAAAATTTCATCTTTTTCAAAATACATTTTAAAAATGCTAAATTAGTCCAATTTATTTTATTCTAGAATTTATAAAAAAAAATTTTATCAATTTTAATCATCCACAAACAAGTTTATTTTAATGGTATATAACATTAAATAAATACATGCAATAACATAATAAAATAAAATTGGAGAAGAAATTGTAGCCAAAATAATCTTTTAAACTTAAATCCAATATGATCCAAAACAAAGAGGAACCTAATTTTGTGGACTTAGAATGAGTTTTGATTGAGTAGGTAGGTTGGATCAAGTGAGCAGGCTGGGTTTGGTTTGGGTCTTTAGTCTGGGTTGCTTAATCAAGTTGGGCCAATTTTTGGGCTGATGGGTCACAGGTGCGTTGATTGTGTCCAACTGGCTGGGCACTGTTCAGGTAGACCCACCTGGCAACTTTTTAATTTTTTTTTTACACTATGATTATCAAGATTTTTTTTAATCCATTTTATTCACCCCTCCTAAAAAAAAGAAAAAAAAAACCTCGTCTTTTTCGCAAAAAACCAAAAATCCCCCCAAGCTACTGAATTTTGGCCAAGTACAGCTGGAGCTACTACTAATCGATGGCCCTCTTCTCTCTTTCTTCTTCTTCTTCCTCTATTTCCTTTCCTCTTCTCATTCTTTCTTTTTTCTCTTTTTTCTTCCTAGTACTGAAACTGACCCTTTTCTCTCTTTTTTCTTTCCTTCTCTTTCCTTTTCTTTCTCTCTTCTTTTTTCTCCTTTTATTTCTCGCCAATTTCAGATGCCGAAACTGAGCTTTCTTTTTCTTCTTTTTTTTTGGTTTGGCACTGGGTTCTCCTTTCTCCTAGTTGCTATCATCGGTGCCACCAATAACTAGCCTGGATTGTTGCCGCCGTTCCCCCCTATGCCACCACTACGACCATGGCTTCTAGATTCACATCCGACTCTTTATCGCATAAGTTTTCTCTTTCCCTTTTCTTGCTTTTTTTTTTTCTTTTTTGGTGAACTAAAACTGGTTTCATTTTTTTTTTCAAGATGGCTTTTGGCGCTAGGCTTCTCCTTTTGGGGAGGACTATATAAATTTTGTTGTTGCTTTTTTGGTTCTTTTTTTTTTGTTTTTTTTTTTTTTTTTGTGTTTGGATGGGTCTCAGCAAATGATTGAAGGGTAGTGGTGGTGGTGGGCTTCGGGTCTTGGAGGAGTTGGGATTTTTTGTAGTCGGGGTTTGAGACAAGGATGGCCAGGGGTTGAGTTTTGGTGTTCGGGTCATTGGGGTGGTGGTGGTTTATGATTTCAACGCTAGGGTGGTGGTTTAGGCAGTAAGCGTTGGTTGCTAAACTATTTGGTGGGGAGTGGTGTTGCTTGTGGTGGCGGACGATGGTTTGATTAGATGGTGGTGATCTAGGAGGGGCATATGGTGGTTTGAGTAGTGGGGACGTTGGCTACTGGTAATGAAAGCCGTCCCTCTTGTCCCTCCTCTTTTCAAAATTTCCCCCTTCCTTTATAGGAAATTAGGTAAAAGAAACATAAAAGGCAAGATCCATGAATCATGGCATAAAATCAGGAACACATGAGGGGTGGTATGGCTGGGTAGATAGGGCAAGTGAGTGGTGCCATGCAGATAGGGCAGGTGAGTGGTGCCATGCATGGCACCACTATTTCTTTTTTTTATTAAATTTTTGGATTAATTAAATATTTTATTTAATATTATTTTATTTTAATAAAATTAAACAAAATTTGAAATCAGGGCTTAATTTGGATAAAAATTCGATGTCTACAAGGGATAAGACGGTTACAAAAATCGGATTGCTCGGAGAAAATCATGCAAAGCAACGCAATGTGCGGAGTCAACCTAAGCTGCCATCAGAGCATGCAGATTTAGCTAGGGATTTGGGCTTAGAAAATGGACTATATAATGGAGACTTTAGTATAAGGCCCGCAGGAGTATTGGATACGGGATCAGGGAAGAGCCCAAGGGAAAAAGACCAGCATGATAGGAGGGGATGTGAGGACATAAATAAGGACTCAGAGAAAAAGGTATGATATGGGGTTAATAAGCATTGGATCAATGAAGAATATCAGAGAACAAAGGTGAACATAGAAACAAACAAAAAGCCCTAGAGACCAAAATGGAAAAAATTAGCACGTGATACAAAGGATACTGGACCTCCAATGAACTTGGAGATGGAGAAAATGAAACAAACAGAAGAGAGCACAGACAAAACGGAGATTGGCAATCAAGGTAAAAGAAACAAAGTGAATGAGAAAGAAGGACATGGGATGAACAACTTCAAAACGGCGGTGACTGGATACCCGTCGAGAGAAATGAGGTGTTTAACGTGGAACTGCCGTGA